>NC_143563.1:115437300-115739400 GCF_054136105.1 Typopeltis vanoorti | reverse complement strand
TGTGTGATTTAATCATTCAGTGTGACTGCCACTATACTTATTGCAAACCTTGCAGAAAAAAAAAAAAAAAAAAACTTCCATTTGTTATCCAGAATAGGATTCCCAAATTATCTAACATTTCTAACTCTTATCTGGTCTCCACCTACAGTACTATAAATTATGGGGAGAGGCCAAGGGAATGTAAATTGTACAGTTTAATAAATAAGCAGAAAAGAATTGCTATGAAGGGATTTTACCAGTTTAATACATATAGGATTATAAACAGAGTGGAAGATCAGAGGGGAGAAAGAGAGGACATTCTTTGAAGTAGTGTAATTGAGGTTGAACTTGTGTGAAGAGGAATGTGAGAAGTTTAAATTTTTTTATGTGGATAGTGGGGGGGAAGAGAAATACATTCTCATCATGTTTTGAAAATACTAGGAGTATGAATATATTTAAGGTTCAATATGATAAATATGTCACTCACTGAGTAAGACCTTCCATGATAAGTATTGGCTGTATAGAGGTTTATTATAATAATAATAATCTTGAATATGAAAAGGGCGCTAGAGTTGCCAAAGAGTGTGGCGGTGGTTGAGCTGTGCTGAAAAAAAGTGCTTTTTTAATCGGTGAATAGAGTGACTTCTGTCGAGATTTGTGTTACGTTGTTTTTCTATAATACAAGTGTCCTTCAGTGGTTGTTTTTGGAGTTAGTTGTGTTGTCTCTATATTGTGTATTTTTTGGTTACTGAGAAGGTGTGATCAGAATCAGATGCATAGTGGTGGAAGAGAAGAAAAGAAGATAACATAAGTTTTCATTATTTAGATATTTAGCATACTTAAATATGTTTTATACTTATAGTTAACTTATACTTATATAGTTATACTTATTTAGCATTTAGTTGTAGTAGTTCCTCGACACTATTTTGAACAATGGCGGCAGTGGCAGCTCCAATTGCAAATGACATATCACCAAGTCCTTCCCCATTTATATGATGTGTGATTGTGATGTGATGATGTAATGTGTGATTTTGATAGCAATAATTGGCATTAGTGAAACATGGCTGACGAAAGATGATATAGTTAGTGGGATAGAATGTGTAGGTTATAGTGTGTTTAGGAGGGACAGAGAGAATAAAATGGGAGGACGGGTGTTATTGATGATAGCTGATGAACTGATGCCAAGGAGAATTGAAGTTGTATTGCAGGATAGTGAAAGGAGCTCATTTGAGGCTATTTGGTGTGAGATTGAGACTGGCAGAATAAAATATACAGTTGGGTGCTGCTATAGACCAGGTGATGGAATAGATGGTGGAGATAGTATGCATAAACAAATTGATGAAATGAGTGGAAGGAGGGTAATTATTAAGGGGGATTTTAATTATGGTAACATTGATTGGAAGGAGGAGAGGACACATGTGAGGAAGGAAATGGATTTTATTCAATTATTAAGGGATAACTATCTGAGACAGCATGTAATTGAAAATACTAGGAGTGTGAGAATGCTTGACCTGGTAATAGCATCTCACAATTTGACTGTAATGAAAATGACCATGTTGCCACCTATTGGTGAGAGAGATCATAAGGTCTTGACCTGGGAGGTGGCTAAAGGTGTGGAATTTTTGATTAAGACAGGGTATATGTGGAATTGCCATGCTGGCAAGTATGACAAGCTTAGGAGATTGCTTGGATCAGTGTCATGGCATGTACAACTGCAAGGGCTGGATGTCGATAGAGCATGGGAAGTGGTCAAGGAGCATTTACAGGAGGTTATGGCTGATTGTATACCTAGGGTCCGAATAGTAAAACAAGTAGGGGTTAAATGGATGAATAACACTATTAAGCTTGAGCTGCAAAAAAAGAAACAACTGTGGAGGGAATTTAAAGAAAGGGGTGACCTGCAGGCACATGAACGGTATAAACTGCAGGCCAGAAGGGTAACGAGTGTGGTAAAAACAGCAAAAGCCGATTATGACAGGAAACTAGCTGTGCAAGCAAAAGAGAATCCCAAACAGTTCTTTCAATATGCTGCAAGCAAGAAAAAAACTGTACATGGCAAAATGATTTTAAGGAATGACGATGGTAAGGTGGTCACTGAACCAGTCGATATAGTTTAGTTACTGAGCGCGCACTTTGCAAAAGTATATCATCCAGGTGGTGACATTGAAAAAATGAAGGAGCCATTAGTTTATACGGGAATTGTGATGAATGAAGTGGAGGTGAATAGTCTATTACAGAACCTTAATGTGAATACATCTGTGGGATTCGATGGTATACCGGCACGGGTCTTGCATGAAGCGGCTAAGGAATTATCAGTGCCCTTGACCATGTTGTTTAATCTGAGTCTCGGGTCTGGTTTAGTCCCGAAGGCGTGGAAAGAGGGGAAAATAGTTTCACTGCATAAAGGAGGATCCAAGACTATGGTTGCAAATTACCGACCGATCAGCATATCAGGAGTTGTTGTCAAGGTCTTGGAGAAAGTAGTCAAGAGAAAAATACAGGAATGGATTGATGAAAATGAGATACTGTACAGTGGACAGCATGGCTTTGTAAAGGGTAGATCATGCCTGAGTAACTTGCTCAAGTTTTATAACAAGGTGACGGCTGAACTGGATAAGGGAAATGGGTTTACAGTGATAATGCTGGACCTGGCAAAGGCGTTTGACAGGATACCACATGGAATTCTAATCCATAAACTACAACATATGGGAATGGATATAGGGTTGGTAAGATGGATAGGTGGGTGGTTGATGGAGAGATATCAAAGAGTGGTTTATTCAGTGGAGTCCAAAAGACGGCCTGTGACTAATGGGGTGCCACAGGGTTCTGTTCTTGAACCACTGCTGTTTAATCTGTTCATTAACGATATAAGGAAGGATCTAAGTGAAACAGTTCATTTGTTCACTGATGATGCAAAGTTGGGGAGTGCGATAGTGAATGCAGGAGATGTCAAAGTCTTGCAGGATGACTTGGATAGATTGAAGTTCTGGGCTAAGGAGAATGGATGTCAATTTAATGTGACAAAATGTAAGGTTATGCATTTTGGGGTGAAAAGATTAGCAGCAGTATACCACATGGGTGGAACTGTACTCCAAGAGATTGATGAGGCCAGGGACTTGGGAGTGTTGGTGGATAGGGAGATGAAGTTTAGGGGGCACATTGCAAAAGTAGCTAAATCAGCTCATCAATTCACTTGGTTGTTGAAAAATACCTTAACGAGCAGAGACAAGCAAGTTATTGTACCTCTATACCGAGCCTTGATAAGACCTCATCTTGACTACTGTGCCCAGATTTGGTCACCTCGGTTCCTTCTTGATGGGGAGGAGAGGATCCAGAGGCGAGTGACTAAGATGATAGCAGGTCTATGGAATGAACCATATGAGAACAGGTTGAAGATTTGTGGGTTGCAGAAACTGGTTGATAGGCGGAAAAGGGTAGATATGATTGAGACATTCAAATTGCTAAAGGGATTCTATAGGATTAATTCAGAGGATATTTTTGAGATCAGGACTGGTGGTGGGAGAACTAGGGGACACCTATGGAAGCTGGGTAAGAGTGTGGTTAGCAGTGGTGTTAGAGCTGGTTCTTTACTTTTAGAGTGGTAAATGAGTGGAATAAGCTGCCAGAGTCTGTTGTGGATGCTATGACAGTGAGCGAGTTCAAGGCAAGGTATGATAGATACTGTGAGAATGTCATATATTTGTGTGGACATGATGTTTAGGGCCTCCCTCGATGAGTCTAAGGACTCCTGGAGTAGCCCGAAAATAATAATAATAATAATAATAATAATTTAAGGACTCCATTTTGTGTAACATAATAAGGAATTTTGTGGCATGTGGGACTTGTGGAATATATGCATCCCAGCGGTTGTATATGTGGCAGGTAAAAGAAGGGGAAATACGTATATGCGCAAAATGCAGGCAATGGGAAGAACTTGGTGAGTTAGAGATTATTATAACTGACCTCGTTGAGTCAGAGGTGGGAGATTCTCCACATAGAGAGATGAGTGTGAGAATAGCAAGAGAAACATGAATGGAAAAAAAAACGAGAGTGGGGAGTGTGGAAAGGAAAGGTTGAATGATTGTGATGTTTTTGGAGATGGTCTATTGGAAGGATGAATGACAAACAAGAGTGACTGACTTGCAGAGAGAGATAGATGAGCTGAAAGAGCAGTTGGAATATCTCAAGAATGAGATGAAAAGTGTGAAAGATGAGATTAGGCATATTTATTTATTTATTTATTTATTTTGTGTGCGAACTACAGAAAATGTAAGAGCATACATATAAATGATTAAATACGTACATTTAAAGAAATAGACATTAAAAGAATTGGAATTAAAAGCATACATTAAAAGACAAAAATGCCACTTGCATGAAATATTACACAAAAACATAAAATGTCAAATTCACTCATCCAGTGACTAACATACTTTAAAGCTGTTTCATTACACTGCATTAAATCTTCTCGGGTACATATATTATTAATGTCTATTAAGCAACATTGCAGAAGATGATCCATGGTTTGTGTTTCACCACATGGGCAGCTGTCATTGTCTGTGTCTCACCACATGAGCAGCTGTCATTGTCTGTGTCTGGCCATATTCTGCTTTAATCTGCCTATTCCAGAACAAAGTCTATTCAATGTCTTCTATCTTTGCCAGTCTAGATGTAAGCTGGATGGAAGAGAATCGTTTAAATTCTGGAGATTGTTCTTGCCACATTATTAACTTTGCAGCTTTTATGGAATCAACCAATGGCTCCACCGAGTGAATAAAACTATTCCTTGATTTTAGCCTCTTATGTACTGCAACATGTCCATACAAAAGATGCCGTTCATCATTTAGTTGTTGTTTTGCTCATATCTACTCTGTTTAGTCCTTCTGACGTGAGGAGGTGCAATACCAGACAGTGAGTATAGATGATCAACTTTTGTAGGCTTAAGGCAGCCGGTAATGTGCTGACATGTTTCATTAAGAACCTTATCAGTAATTTTGTCACGTGATGATCTTTCCCAAACAGGGCTAGCATACTCAGCTGTCGAAAAGCACAGTGCCAGTGCAGAGGTGTACAGTACTTGTGGATTTGTACTCCACTGAGATTATGTTAATTAGCGCAGAATATTATTACGTGTTCGAGTTTTAGATGCTGTCTTCTCTATATATCGCTTATAATTTAGGGTCCTATCTAGTGTAACACCTAGGTAAGTCGGATTTGGATAATTGACCAGTTTCACATCATTCCATTTTATATTCAACTCTCTCCTTGCCTCCCTATTATTGAGATGGAAAAGACACATTTGGATTGTAGGCGAATTAGACACATTAGGCGAATCAAAGATGAATGCAAGGCAAATCAGAGTAGGAGTGAGAGAGAGTTATGGGAATGATAGAAGAGGAGAGAATAGGAACAGTAGAAGAGAGGGAATGAAAGAGAGTGAGAGCAGTAATATTGAATGATAGAAGAGGAGAAAATGGAAACAGTACGAGAGAGGGGAATGAGAAGAATGCCGAGGGAGTGCTGGACCCAGGAATAGAGTGATGTCAGGAAGGCAGGTAAGTATGGAAACACAGAGAGAAAGTGTTAGAGGAGAGAGAGAGAGAGAGTGAGGGATCCAGGTGAGCAATCATGGAACAGAGTGGTAAGAGGTGTGATGTACGGGGACTCAATGATCCGGTTGCAAGATATGATATATGTGGAGTGTTTGCCTGGAGGAACGATAGAAAAAGAGTGGCTCTGTATGCCAACTAAGAGGGGTGAAAGGGTAGGTGAGATTATTGTGATGGTAAGAACGAATGACTTGAGAGGCAATGTAAATCAGGCGGCAAGAGATGCGAGATTCTTGCATCACAGAGAGGAAAGATAGTGTGCATGTTGACTAGGTATGATAGTGATGAGCTGAGCAGAAGAGCAGTAATATTGAATAGCATAATAGCTAGAATGTATGAGAAGAGAGGATTGGGATATGGGGATGCTTGGAGGGCATTTGAGGACAGAAAGGACTTGTATGTGAGAGACTGTTTGCATTTGAATGAGGAAGGACATAAGCATCTGGAGAGATTGCTGTTTTTCTGAACGAGTTGGTCTGTCAATGCAGGGAAACTAGAATACCCAGGGTGAAAGGTAACAGGGGTGGCCTCTTGTGGGAATGGGTGCCTGGAAGCAAGGGGACAACATCAGGTAATGCTGAGCCCAGCAGAGTCTAGAGGGGATAATGCTAGGTATAGAAACAGTGGCATTTTTATGCTTTATACTAATGCCGGGAGTATCCAGAATAAAGGAGAGGAATTGGTGGCACTGATAGCAACAGCCTGGCCAAAGATTATTGGGATCACTGAGACGTGGTTGACAGAAGAGGATATAATAACAGGAATAGAAGTAGCAGGGTACAGCAGTTTTCGGCAGGATAGGAAGGAAAAGCGTGGTGGTAGAGTACTGCTTATGATAAGTGATGATTTATGTCCTCTAAGAATGGAGGATTGGAAGGCAGTGACACTAATGATTTTGAAAGCATATAGTGTGATGTAGAGGTGGGAAAGACAGGATATTTAGTGGGGTGTTGCTACAAATCAAGGAGCACAGAGGGTGGGGACCAGAGATGTTTAGAGAGTTGAGCTTGGCAAGTGCAAGAAGAATGATTGTTATGGGAGATTTTAACTACAGCAGTATAAATTGGGTAGAGGAAAATGCATGTAGCAATAAGGGAATGCAATTTCTAGAATTCTTGAGGGACAAATGTCTTAGGCCACATGTAACAGAGGGAACAAGAGGTTCAAGAGTTTTGGATTTGGTTATAGCATCAGAAGAGTTGATAATAACTGAGATGACACCTCTCCCACCAGTTGGAGAGAGTGACCATGTAGTTTTGACTTTAGAAGATGAATAGACATGCAGGAGTATCAAAGAGACAGAACTGTATGTGGAATTATAAGGTAGGTGATTATAATAGTCTTAGATATCAACTTGGGGAAATTTCATGGAGGAAAGAATTGGAAGGCTAGGATATCATTAGTGCTTGAGAAATTGTGAAGGAATATTGAAGAAATTGTTCAATTTGTATGTTAATGATACTGGGTTGGGTTTAACTAGTGATATCCAGCTGTTTGTGGATGATGCAAATATGGGGAGAGCAATGCACAGTCAGGCTGATGTTAATACCTTACAAGAGGACTTGAATAGATTGCATTAATAGGCAGGTAAGTGGAACTGGCAGTTCACTGTTGTTAAGTGTAAGGTTTTGAGATTTGGTAAGCAACGACGGGATGCAAAGTATACACTTGGTGTGGGAAACGTTAACAGAAGTAAAGGAGATGAGAGATCTAGGAATGATGGTGAACAATGACCTGAAATTCATGGGCCAGATTACACAAGTTGTGAAGACATCACACCAAATAATGGCAATGATGCAGAGAACCCTGACAATGGAATCATAACCTCTCTATTTCTGCATGATAATAATAATAATAATAAGCAAAATCCAGTGCTCATTCAACTGGAAAACAAGTATATTTGATGTGTGCTTTTCTTCAGGAGCATCTTGCTTAGATTATCAATTAGTAAGAGTAAGATTTTGAAAGCAGCCAAGGCAAGAGATTTAAGGCTTTAATGGAAATTGAAAGAACAAACCTGACATGCTCTGAGAAAGTTAAAGGCATAATCACGATACAGCCTAGAAACATAGTAGGATCCATGAGATTTTGATCAAGAGGCAGAGGATAGAGAAGCAAACAGACTGAAGAACATATGATTTTTCAGTGGAATATGTGTTACATCAGATATCATAAAAATCTGAATGGTTTAATGCAGTGGCACACTCAGGATTTAATCTTGGAGGGGGGCTGAGCACTCAGGATTTAACCTTTGGGGGGGGGTGAGTTGAGTAGACGTTTTGCGAATACACACTACACATCGCATATGACCTATAACTGAGCATCTGCAGTGATCGCTAATTCATAAGTAGCACACAACATAAATAAAAAAAAATGAATTTTAATTAGGAAAAGATTTTTGGAAATTTTTCTAGTGTTTTTTTCCTTTTCTTTGGGGGGTGCTCGGGCCCCTTGGCCCCCCCTCTGGGTGTGCCACTGGTTTAATGCATATACAAATTAGAATTTCTTGGTTCATATTTCATTGCTACATCTTCAGAAAAGTGAGCTAAAGAAAAAAAAGTGTAAAACTCCATTTAAAAGAACACACACATACATATCACTTCTCATTTTATTATACTTATGAATTATCATCATCATCTGCCTTCCATGGAATCTGAGACTCATCGTGGGAGGTAAATACTATTGCACACAATGCTTACCCAACCATGCTTTAAACTGATTCAATGTGGCTACATTCGCAACACACTCAGGCAATGCATTCCACTCACCGACCATTCTCCATGCAAAGAACCCCCTCCTCATTCTTCTGCTCACACCCTCCTTATATAGTTTCATATGATGGCCTCTTGTTCTATCCTCTTCTCTCATTCTATGAAAAATCTGTTCCATTTCAACATAACGACCCCTTACTAGCTTGTATGTTTCACAAGGCTCTGGAACTTGCATTCTCTCAATCTGTCTACATTCCAATAACCACTAACCAACTTTGTGAATTTTCTCTGGACCCTTTTCAGCATATCCTCGTCACCATGAAAACGCAGTGACCTCTCTATTTTTGCATATCTGGGTCCTCTGCATCATTGCCATTACCTGATGTGACGTCTTCACAACTTGTGCAGTGTAGGCCCTGAATCTGAAGTCCACCATCACTCCTAGATTTCTCATCTCCTCTACTTCTGTTGAAGTTTCCCCACCAAGTGTATACTTTGCTCATCATTGCTAACCAAATCTCATAACTTTACACTTTGCAACACTGAGTTGATACTTCCACTTACCTACCCATTCATGCAATCTATTCAAGTCTTCCAGTAAAGCCATAACATCCTCTTGACTCTACATTGCTCTTCCCAGTTTAGCATTCATCTGCACAGCTGTATATTACTAGTTAAACCCATCCCGATATCATTAACATACAAATTAAACAACAGTGGCCCCAAAACTGACACAGAGTCACACAGTGGTGTACCACAGGAGTGGTATACACCATTAGTTGCCTTCTTTGGGGATACTGAATCCCCATATATAACTTTCTGAAACTTATCTGACAGTCAGTCACTGATCTAATTCAGAAGTCTGTTATCCAATCCCATCTGTTTCAATTTATTTACCAGCTTGTCGTGTGGCAGTCTGTCAAAACATTTTGTAAAATCCAAGTGCACCACTGTATATGCATCTCCTTTATCCAAGGTATTTGTCACCTTGTTATAGTACATAAGTAAGTTAGTGAAACATGATCTCCCTTTAACAAACGCATGCTGATACCCACAGAGAATACTGCTGTTATCAGTATTCTCTGATAACAGCAGTATGCCGATTTCTGTATCCTACTTCTCACCAATCTCTCCAGCACCTTCACCACAACTGCAGATATACAGATTGGCCTATAATTTGAAGCTACAGCCTTATCACCACCTTTACGCAGTGGAACAATTTTACCTTTCTTTCACTCTCTTGGAACTTTGCTATTGTAGGACTCTTATTAAATAGACATGCCAATGCTGTTGCCAATTCAATGGAACATTTCTTTATGATGTGTGGTGATATGCCATCAAATGCTATTGTCTTATTCACATTAAGGTTATTTATATCCTAAAATAACTTCTGCTCACTCACAATTGATCCATCCTATGTTCTCTACACTAATGTTGATCATGATTCCACCCTGATCATGATGAAACTCAATTATAAATTGATTACTGAATGCCTCAACAATGTCTTCTGCAGCAGTTATTATTGTACCATTTTCTTCCATTAACATCCAAGAATGATCATGGTAAAATGATCTTACCATGATCATTTTTTCTTCTACTTGCCCCCCCCCCCTTTTTTTTTTGCTTGATTTGCCAAAAATTTGCTTGAAAGCTAGACTTTGGGTTTTAGAGGGGAGGAACCTATTGCAAGTTGCTCAAAATGTTCCATGTAAAAGTTAGCAATATGGGGGGGGGGATAATGGCGAGCCCATGGTTGTGCCTTCTTTTTGTAAGTAGAAGGCATTTTGCCATACAAAATAACCCGACTGTAATACATACGCAAAGAGCGCCGTGATATCTGGAGGGAATTTGTTCTGTAGGAGAAGGATTGTGTCATTGATTGGGACATTCGTAAAGAGGGCAGAGATGTCAAAACTGACTAATAAATCATCTTTTCCTAATGTAATGTCTTTGATGATGTTTATGAAGAGTTGTGTGTTTTTGATATAGGAGGAGGAATGACCTACCAACTCCTTGAGTGTTGCCGCTAATTTTTTGGCTAAGTGACACATCGGGCTATCAATTCCTTAAACGATAGGTCTTAGCGGGGTGTTTTCTTTGTGAATTTTCGATAGCCTGTAAATTCTTGGGGAGCGCGAATAGTTTTTTGACCTTATCTTCAGGCCATGTGGTAATTGACTTAAGTAGTTTCTCTGTTTTTTTTTTTTTTTTTTTTTATGTTGGTTGGGTTGTAGTTAAATAATTTGTATGTGTTATTGTCAGAGACCAGCAGATTCATTTTTTCTACATAAGTGGTACGGTTTAAAATGACAGTGGCATTTCCTTTATCGGCTCTGGTTATTACTATGTTCGGATTTGTTTTAAGTGATTTTATTGCTGTTAATTCATGTTTAGTTATGTTGCTTGTTATTGTTTTGTTATGGTTTAAAATGTTGGCTGTTTCTATACGTATTTTGTGTGCTATGTTATTAGGTATGAATCTTAGTTATTTGTAATATGAATCCATATTACAAATAACTTCAAGTTTGTTTATCGATTTCAGTGCTATCGCAAACTTTAAACCTTTATTAAGTATCGAGATTTCATCTTTGTTTAGAACGTGGTTAGATAGGCTGACTATGTTATTGTCTACCGAAATTTCACAATGAAAACACCCTGCCAAGACCTATCGTTGAAGGAATAGATAGCCTGACGTATCACTTAGCCAAAAAATTAGTGGCAACACTCAAGGAGTTGATAGGTCATTCCTCCTCCTATATCAAAAGCACACAACACTTCATAAACATCATCAAAGATGTTACATTAGAAAAAGATGATTTATTAGTCAGTTTTGACGTCTCTGCCCTCCCCTCTTTACGAATGTCCCAATCAATGACACAATCCTCCTACAGAACAAATTCCTCCAGATATCACGGCGCTCTTTCAGCATGTATTATGGTCGGGTTATTTTGTATGGCAAAATGCCTTCTACTTACAAAAAGAAGGCACAGCCATGGGCTCACCATTATCCCCCTCCCCCATTGCTAACTTTTACATGGAACATTTTGAGCAACTTGCCCTAGGTTCCTCCCCTCTAAAACCCAAAGTCTGGCTTAGATACGATGACAATGTTTTTGCGATCTAGTCCCATGGCCGCCAGACATTAGACACATTCCTTAGCCACCTAAACAAACAACACAAACGCATAGAGTTCACAACTGAAATTGAAAAACACAACGCACTTCTGTTTCTAGATACACTTGTCGCACGTCTTCCCTCTGGCAATCTTTCCTTCACTGTTTACCGGAAACCGACACATATCGGACAATATATACACATAAACTCCTACTACCACCCAACATAAAAACTAGGTGTCATCAACACGCTAAAAAACAGGGCTCAGACGATCTGTTCCAGTGAACAGGCACTGAAAGACGAATTTAAAATTATCAGTAATAACTTACAAAAAAATGGATACAGTCAAAACACTATTAACAAAATTCTCTACAAAACCACAATAAAAAAACAAAGACAAACCAGACTACAGTAAAACTATAACCATTCCCTACATTAAAGGAATATCAGACAAAATAAACAGAGTACTACAAAAGTACAACCTCAAAGCCACCTTTAAACCGCCAGCAAAATTAAAAAGCTTACTCAACTCATCCAAAGACCCACTCCCTCCACTAACCCACCCTGGAGTATACCGGATTTATTGTACTTGCAAAGTACCATATATAGGATGGTAAGTTGCAAGTACAATAAACAGGATGCACAATTCCTATTAGACAAAACGACACATTAAATATAATAATTATGGTGAAGCTGGCCTTTCTGATCATGCCCTGAATACCTTACACAGAATTGACTGGAAAAACACTAGCTGTCTGCATCACACTAAAACATGGTATGAATGGAAATTCAAGGAAGCCTGTGAGATTATTATCAACTACCCCAATCTGAACAATAATGATGGTCTAAAAATCCCAAACATATGGAAGGCATATATTCGACCCACGGATCCTTCCTCACTAAGAACAATGATAAACAGGACTGTAGAAAATCCAGTATTGTAAATCAAAAATAAGAATTGCAATACTAAAAATAGGACACCAATTGTTTCTGAAAGAAAACCGTCTGAAAGAATGTTTATTCCTGTCATCGTAAATAGAATTTAGCATGATGTAATTTTTTTTTTTTTCACCAGAGGTCCAGTAGAATAACATGTGATCAAATCATTATTTCTCTAGCTTACAGTTATTGATGTAACTCAGCTTGTCCTGTATATTTATGTATGCACCAGATGATGATCTTGATGTGAAGATTGCAACGTCGGGATAATAAAAAAGTTTTTTAACACGGTTGTAAATTCCATAAAATTTTTAAAATGAATGCTGATCACCGTGTAACCCTAAAAGAAAGGATTATTACCATTATTCATCTTGTACTGCCTGTAAAGTACCTTCTTCTTCCAGATTTCATGCTTTAGCTCCTCATTCATCCATTTTACACCTATCTTATTCAGTCTTTTGGACTTTGGAATACATTCACACATTAATGCTGTTATATATTTCTTTATCAGTTCCCAAGCAGCATTTATTTTCTTACCACTCCACTCCTGTTTACAAGATAAGTCTCAGTCACAGCTGCATGTGCAGAAGAAAAAGAAGCAGTGATTATTTTTAAATGTCCATGAACATGATTGTGTGTGCACCCATGCTAGGAGCCCTACTTTAAGAGACGAAACATGGTACTTTTCAAGCAACTTCAGAACCCCAGTAATTAAGGTGGTGGTCTCACATGCCAGGAAACAAAAAGCATCTTTTACATAAAGACTTTAACAAACATCCATACTGTACTTGGATTCTACCTCACAGCCTGTTGGTTGTAGAGACTAGAAAGGATAATAAATTATATCAGTGAGTGGTTATATTTTTCAGAATTTCATCTTTCATACAATCTGATGATAACATAGTTTAAAATAAATTACAAATTTATATAATAAAATAAGGACAATTTATGGTAATCACTTGATATTGGCATTCAAACCAGAGCTATTTAAGGTGTGGACAACTGATGATAATTCACAGGACTCCAACAAAAGATAATAAAATTTTCATTTACTTTCATGAAGTATCTTCATTCATTTCTGCTGAATCTTGCAATAGAAACTGTGCATTGATGTACAGTGTTTTTTGATGGTAGAAAGAATCTGTAATTGCAAGATAGACTAGAGAACCTTAATTAGCAGCATCTGTCATATTAAGCTTTGAAATAATTTACAATCTCCACATTCACAATGCATTCCAATCAATCTCCATGCAAAAAATGTACTTCTCACAGCATGCAGCTACCAGGGATAGCTTCTTGTTCTTCCAGTCTCACCCTCCACTTTTTTATAATCCATTCTGTATTAATTTGGTAAAATCATTTAACTAATTTCAGTGTCTCTATCATATCACCTTTTTTCCTCTATCCACCAAATTCTGCAATATACATAACCTCAACTGCTCTGCATAGCCAACATTCACATTCCAGAGTCCTGATATCACTTGGATCATTCTGCTCTAGATTCCCTCTAATGTTCCACATCCCAAAGAAAACTAAGTGACCAAATTTGAGCAGAATAGTTCATGTGTGGTCTAATCTATGCTCTGTACAGAGCCACTATCACTTCTATGTCACTGTCAATGTACTTCTTATCATAGAAGAAATACAGCATGCTGTTTTTGCAGCACTTGCAATGGGTCCTTATAACTTTAGTCCATTGTCAACCATCACCCCAAGATGATGAATCTCATCCGCATCCTGAAGCACAGCTCCACCAATATAGTATGCAGCCTCTTACATCTCTAAACCTCAAAGTGCAGAAATATAAGGCTGCATATATCCCTATATACCTGCACTCCTAAATTTAAGCACCTTGAATTTATTAATATTGAAACTACAACTCTACTTGTTTGTCCAATCTAAAAGTGATTCCGAATCTTCCCATAGAGAATTAACAATTAGCAATAATCTTGATAATTCTACTTCACTTCAAATGTTTGCATTATGAGCACAAATTTGAAGATCCCCAGTCAATCCAAATGAAAAAAATTAACAAATAAATTAATGTATTGGATAAAGAGATTCTATATAGCAGGGGACTGGTCACCTTCCTTTTCCAAGACACTGTAACTTGCTGTTATCCATCTAACCAGTCTGCTATCCAAACACATCCCTTGCAGCTTAAACACCAATGTAGTAATCTATCAAACACCTTTGTAAAGTTCAAGAACATTACTGTATAGAATCGCCCTTATTGAATACATTTGTCACCTTATCATAAAATGTAAGCAAACTGCTAAAACAAGACCTGCCTTTCACAAACCCATGCTGACCATCATAGAGAAATCTTTGTATATTAAAATACTATGGATTAGAGATAGTTGCTGAAAGTTTTTCCACTTGTTGGTTATATTATAAATAACATACAACAATGTTGGTTATACTATAAATTAAAGAAACAAAGAAATTATATACTTGATTTAATCCATTATCCAAGTGTAAGGTGTGACACCTTTTGACTACTGGTATATTAAAATATGACTTCTGCATTACTTCAACTTTAGAATCACCTCTGGGTCTAGCTCCCACTGATGAGACCTCAATAAAGGTCAAAACCAGTCTGGATAGTGATCTTCCCATAATGCATAGCATCATACATGTCTGCAAGGATATGTGCTTTCTATTATGGGATACCATGGCAAATGATGTGAAGTCATTAGCTTCTATATACGAGTTGCTAAAGTCCTGAAAATACTTCATGTGCAGTTGCAAACGTTTTTTACTTACACTTGGATATAGGATTAAACCAAGTATATAATTTCTTGGTATATTTAATTTATAGTATAACCAAGTGGAAAAACTTCCAACAAGATATAGAATAAATCCTTGACAGGGTTATTGAGATCAGCAAGACAGAAAACTTAAACTCATCACTATCAAAACAAAGATCTCAAAGGAAATATAGGCAGGCAAGCTCCTAAGAAACAAGTGTATCTTAACAGAGAAATAATCAAAGAATGCAGCAGATTTGAATATTGGGATCCATTATTAATGTGAAAATTTGACGTTCAGAAGACAATGGAAAATTAGACTTAAACAACAGTCAGAGACTTCTCTAAAATCTCTGAAAGGATGAAGCTATCTCTATAAGAACAAATATGGGATTCTGAATGAAGCTGTTTTTTCAATGGTGACTTATGGATGTGAAATAGAACTTAAAGAAGTCTGATAGCAAAAGGATAGTTACTTTTGAGATGTGTTATAGGAGGCTGTTGAGGAGCTCATATATTGAAATGATTGGTAGAACTTTAAGAATCCTTAAAGGTATTAACAGAA
Source organism: Typopeltis vanoorti (assembly GCF_054136105.1). NCBI lineage: Eukaryota > Metazoa > Arthropoda > Arachnida > Uropygi > Thelyphonidae > Typopeltis > Typopeltis vanoorti. The sequence continues at coordinate 115,723,736 of NC_143563.1, read as the reverse complement.
GAAAAACTGAAATACTTTGAACACAATGAGAGAATAGAAGGAGGACTTCTCAAAACAATAATATAAGATAAAGTTCCTGGAAAAAGAGGAAGTGGTAGCCCCTCAATGAGATGGATGGATGGTGTGTCTGGAGTGGCTGGTCTTAAGAGAGTTGAAGCCTCCAGAAAAGCATGCAATAGGACCACCTGGTGAGGGCTTTGTGGCATATCACTGAGGATCAATACTGATTATCAGTATTTTATTATGATTTTCCTGACCACCATGGACTCCATGTCAACACTAATGAACACAAAGTCTATCATACCACTCCTTAAAATCATCCACAGTCTGCACATTCACCACTCTCTCAGGCGATGCCCCATGCAAAAACTTACTTCTAACCCTTTTACTCACCATCTCCTTTTGCAACTTCTGTTGATAGCCTCTTGTCCTTGTTCCTTTCCCTTGTTCTACCATATGAAAAATCTCCTCAGTGTTAATATGATAATAGCCCTTCAACAGCTAAGATATCTCAATCATATTTCTCCTTTGCCTTTTATCCACCAAACTCTGAAGTCCACATGCCCTCGGTCTATCCTAATAATCAACATTGTGCAGTCCTGACATCGTTTTTGTTATCCATCTCTGCACCCTCTCCAGAGTTACTTCATCCCCTTCAAATCACAGTGACTAGATCTGAGCACAGAAACCCAAATGTGGTCTGATCAAAAATTTATACAATGGGACCAGCATACTTTTATCTCTTGTGGTCAATGTTCTCCTCAACATTGATGCAATTCTCTGAGATGTCTTCATAACCTTCTCAATTTGTCTTCAGAACTTTAAATCTCTATCCACAATCATCCCCAAGATCCCATGCTTACTCCACTTCTTCCAGTGTAACTCCACCAAGTGAGAATGAAACATCCCTTCTGTGGATCCCAAAATTTAAAACCTTACATGTAGTCGCATTAAATTCATGCCTTTGTCCAACCTTCCATCTTATTCAAATCTTCTTGAATTACCAAAACATCGGCACTATTACTAATAACCCTCCCAAGATTCACACATCAACTGCAAACAACTAAACATCTCCCAGTAGTCCTGTGACTATATCATTAACATAAAGATTAAACAGCAATGGTCTCAGGACTGAACCTTATGGAACTCCACTTGTAACCTTCCTACACCCTGATACTGGCCCTCCATATACAACTCTCTGATATCTATCAGAGAACAATCACCAACCCAATCCATTAACCTGATATCCAAATCCATATAATGCAACTTAAAAATAAAAACTTGACAGGGTGGTACATAAGTTGTTATGTACCACCCTGTCAAATGCCTTGGAAACCCCCCCCCCAAAAAAAAGACAGTGTATGCCTTACCTTCATCCACTGCTCTTGTTATTTGATTGTAAAAGTATCTGATGAGGTCCAATGAAACTATGAATAGATAAGGTTCACACTAAACACTACTATTATGAACATGACACAAATGTGGTTTTAACACTACTGAAGAGTCACAGCAATATATTTACAGTATTTTTGATCAGTTTTAATCAATTCTAACTTACCTATTAGTATCATAATATGAAGATACTTGAGCCGCTTGACCAGAATGTGGTTCTGACATCACTCGTCTCCTTTGAATTATAGGACTATCAGGTTCTACTCCATAAGTAAAGGGAGCACAAGTTTTACGAGCGTGATAGGGTTTATCCTCATCTTCTTCTTCTTCTTCAAAAACAGAGCTGGGAACACTTGTAGGCACTGGCTTTACATAAAGCCCTGAAGATGTTATTACTTGTCTGTTCCCATTAACACTTATTATACCAGTTGGCTGATTATAGTTTTCACTATAACTCCTTGGAAAATTAAACTCTGTAGTAGGAGCAGTTTTTGTTACACTAGAGAAAGTCCTTGGAACTGTTGCAACTGGAGCCAAAGATGTTGAAAAAATGTGTGATGATGTGGTAGGTGTATCTGGAATTGATTGTATTTCACGTAACATGCCATCAAGTAATTCATCCAGCTGAGCTTGCTCATCTTTTGGAAGCAATGATGGATGACGACATTCTAAATCTGAAATAAGAATATTAAATTTAAATGAACACATATGATATAATAATTTATCCATTATTTGTTAGATAGCTGGTAAATTAAAAAAAAAACATATTCCAGTTAGTGGAATAAATTAATAGTCAACCAAATAAATGATCTGTTGTTTAGGCAAGAGTAAAGGTAACATTATTTGCACATGCACACAAGTGTTACCTTAGCCAAGATTGAAACAAAAGTTTCACTTATGTCTGATTTTCTTAGAGTAGTGAAAAATATTTTCTCAAGAAACAAAAAACAACAAAAAAAAACATATAATACACTTTATGAACTCCACAGATATATATTGAAAGAGTGCCCATAAAGCATCTGAATGTTATGTCTACCTGTGCAAGGTTAGAAATGATCAAGGAATTATAAAGAAGTATATTTTATGCACTAGTGATGATCTTGTTTCTTCAGCTATACAGACTAGAAATACATATACTTCGTATATAATAAAATACAGATGCTCAAACTGGAGATAGTGCAGGAAGGTGGAGTAGTAGAAGCACTGATTTTGAAGAAGTGTAATAATTATTGTTATTATCATTATTCAAGCCCCCATGGAGTCAAGAGACTCATCGGGGAAGGACCTTCCTAGGAAACACAAAGTCTATCATACCACTCCTTGAACTCAACGACCGTTCTTGCTCTCACCACTCTATCAGGCAATGCATTTCACAGTTCAACCACTCTCCATGCAAAGAAACCACTCCTCACCCTCTTGCTCACAGATTCGTATTGTAACTTCCAGGGATGGCCCTTGTCATCGCTCCTTCCTGCCGTTCCACCAAGCGAAAGAAGTTCCCAATGTCTACCCTGACTGCCTCTCAACAGTTTAAAAGTCTCAATCATATCGCCTCTCCTTTTTCTATCCACCAAACTCTGCAGTCCACATTCCCTCAGCCAATCCTCATAACTAACATTGTACAGTCCTGAAACCATCTTTGTTATCCACCTCTGTAACCTTTCCATAGTTAATTTATCCCCTTCAAATCCTGGGGACCAAATTTGAGAACAATATATAAGGTATCAGGAACAAAGTATAAGGATAGAAATACAGCAATCCCTTGAGTAATGTGCCCCTGATTAGCACGTTTTCAATTAGTGCATCATTTTTTTTCGATACCCAAATTTGATTAGTGCGCCTACTATATACATTTTTAAAATAAATGTTACAGATTTTAAACATTTTTGATCTCTACATTTTTTATGGCTAACTATTTTAAAAAATCACTCTCCAGGATGAAATAATTTAGTTTCAAATTTGAAACTAAATTTTCAGATTTGAAACATTTTACAAAGTCATTTTTTAATAGCATACTACACTATTTCCATGTCCACTATGTTCCAAATTTACTGCCAAAATTTATGTTGTGATCTGATCAGCAAAATGTTATGTAAAGCAGATTGATCATATCTCATGCAATTGTTTTCCTTACTTTTTTATTTTAAATTATTTTCCTAACCTTTAATCATGAGTAAAAGAATTAGTGAGCAAAAATTAGAAGTGTGAAAAATGATTCAAAAATTAATCTGATTGGAAGAAAAACTTGAAATAATAAAGAAAAATGAACAAGGCCAGTCCAGAGCAAAGATAGGACAAGAACACAAAAATGGGTGAATCAACTGCTGAATACAAAGAGAAAGGTAAGGCTGCTTCAAGTTCATTTTCAGTGCATGTATATGCGCTGAAAATCAAAGTATTATAATGAATGAATTAGAGAGACTTCTTTTTACATGGATCGAAGATTGTAACCAAAAACGGATTCTGCTAAACGCTGGCCTTATTAAATCAAAAGTCTCTTTGTAACCTGGAAAAAAGGGCTATCAATGATGGAAAAGAAGAAGAATTCCACGTTAGTGCTGAGTGATTTGAGCGTTTCAAAAAGAGAAATAGTCTACATAATGTTCTAATCACAGGCGAAGCTGCAAGTGTAGATATCCAGATATCCAGAGATTTTGAAGAAAATTGTGTAAGAAGGGGACTATTGTGATCAGCACATATTTAATGTCAATGAAACTGGCCTTTTTTTTGGAAGCAACTGCCTTCCAAGACTTTTCTAGCCAAATCAGAGAAATCACAGCCTGGTTATAAAGTCGCAAAGTCGAATGAAATTACTGATAGCGATATGCAAGCCGTTTGGAAGCACATTCTTCCACATTGTGCAAATGATTTTAGAGGATTTTCAAATGAATCTAAGTTAATTAAATCTCATTCTGAGAAGTTGAGTGATTCCGACCTGCTAAATTTAGATTCACAGTGTTAAGATCCTGAAGAATATGAAGAAAATTTAATCACTGACAAACCCAAAGAGGTTTCACAGAAACAATTTGAAAATAGTTTTCGTACAATCAAAGTTTTTAAGTAGCAATGCTTAGAGACTGACCAGGTGAAGAGAGAACGTAAAATTTGCAGAAGAGGCAATAGGGCCATAGCATCAGTTGTATGAAAAAAAGAAACAGAATGCCTGCCAAACTATGTTAGCTCAATGCTTTGTTAAGAAGCAGAATAATAAATTTATATTCTGAATATGTTTTATTGTCTTTCAGCTTCATGGTTTTCCTTTAACTAGGCCCTGAGACATACTCTAATTCTTTTATAAAAAAAAAAAAAGAAATCTGAGGAACGAATTATACACTTTCCCACAGGTTATTATATTCAATTAGTGCATTTTTTGATTAATGGACCTGTTTTAAAGAACGCATTAGGCACTTTAAATGAGGGATTGCTGTATAAGGGGGTGTACAGAATGGAATATTTTCCCACCCCAACAATGTTTATTTCCATCTCCAATCTACAAAACCTTGCAGACTTTTCCTGACACAAATCCAAATTTCTACTCCCCCCCCCTCAAGCACTACTCATTTCAGCTTTCCCAGTATCACACGCTTTGACTCCTTTCATAACACCAAATGTGGAGTTTATGCATATTTTCGCTCTGATATACCATGTAAAAGAGTTCACAACCTGTAATCTCCTGATTTTGACTCCTCTGGCTCAAAATCTCTGTACCCTATTCTGTCATGTTCATAGTTAAGTTGATGTTTCTACTGCTTCCTAATGCACCAACCATTCTGAACTTTTCATTTCCTTAAGAGTCAATATTCTTCAATCCAATTTTCCTAAGAGTGAAGTTACTTTCCTAGCTGGTTCCCCCTATTCCAACTACACAAATCAAGCAGTGAGAGAGGCTGAGACATTTGCCATCACCAACATCACCAGAATACCAGACAATCCCAACCACTCTCTAAATACCTTGGACCTCTTCCTTACTAGTGATCCATTCAAGTACACCATGAATGTAGCCTGTTCTCTAGGCAGTTCAGACCAAATCTCATGCTGACTCTTCCCCCATGGGACAACATGAACACAATCACTCACATCCATACATCATACTGCTTCTGGCTGTCTAACCCAAACCTATGTGCTGAACATATCACTGAAATGATTCCTATCGGCATGTAGACATTTATTCCCCATATATAAAGTTCCCATCCCCTATCTAAGCCTCAATATTCCCACAGGTTTGCTGAAGCTACATAAGAGAAGAATTGAGCATACTATAACTGGCTTGCACTCAAAACTCCATCTACCTATACAACTTGTACCAAAGCCTGGAATAGCTGTAAAAAAACTATCAACACATCACTTACTTTAAGAGAGCTAAAAGCAAGAAACTTGCATCCTGTCCAAATGACTGACGCACATTCTGTTCTCTAGCCAAAATTGGTCACAACTTCTGCCCAACACTATTATGTTCTGATGGTTCTGTTGCATCATCACTTACAGAAAAAAACAACCTCCTGGCTTTCTACTTCTCCTACAATTCTTGCACCACTGATTTTAGTAATATCTCAAAACCATACCAGACACTCAATTCTTAGTTTTTCCTTTTACCAAAAAGAAATCAAATAAATTTTTTCTCAAATTGGACATTAGTAAGTCTCCTAGCCATGATAGCCTTCCTCAGTTGTCCTAAAGTTTTGTGCTCCAGAATTCACTCTCATTTTATGCTTTCTTTTTACACTTCTTATTCCACTGGTATCTAGTATGAAAATCTACTAGGTTTGTATCTATTCCCTGCAGTCTGGAAATTAGGTTCTTCCCCAGTTCTTTCCAAAGTAATTGAGAGTTATCAACACTCAACTGCTATGCTATCTTGAAACTGTCAACTAATAAATAATAAATGGTCAGTATGGATTCCATCATTGTCAATCAATAGGCAATCTACTCACTTATGTTACCCACTTCTGGATAAATACCATGGAAAATTGGCAAGTCTCAAGTGTTTGCCTTTACTATTAAGTAAACTCCATCATTTGGTCAGCCCAGTGATTTCTGAAGTTGGACTGCTAGCTTTCTGACTTCATATGGTGGTGGATGGTTCCTTATCTTCTTAGTATACAACCAATGCAAGAGTTCCACAAGGCTCTCTTCTCTCACCCACCCTAGTCCTTCTATATATAAATGATCTACTCCAACAGACAAGGAACCTGATATATAGTTTTGCTCACAACAGCACATTGCATTTCTCCTTTTCACTCGACAAACTTGGCAATGCATAAATCACCACAAGCATTAACCACTACTGCTTTAAATATAGATCTCCAAAACATTCATCAGTGGGGTTAGGATAATCTTGTCGATTTTAATGCCAGCAAAATGCAGTTTTGCTTTTATTTCCCACAAAAGAGAGAGAGGGAGAAAAAAAACTTTCTTTTCCAAACTTACTTTTGATTTATTATTGACTTATTAAAATGAGATTTATTTTCTTGGGATATTGCTAATCTTAAATCTCTCTCTCTCTCTCCCTTGGTACAAACTTATTACAAATATTACCTCCTCTGATTCCGAAAAAATTAGATTTTTGTTTTTGCTCCATATAGCTTCCCATTCATACAAATCCCAAATCTATCCAACCATTGAACATTGCTCTCTCATCGGAGTGGTACCCCTATGAGCTGGTTTAAGTGTATTAGCAGACTAATCTGTCAGTTTCCACTACTTACATCTTCTACAAATACTTCTACAACCACTGTTCATCAGGATTAGCATCAATAATATCCCCACTCTGTCAAATTCATTCCAATGCATGCGGCAAGTATCTATACTCCCTCACAGGCATCTCCAAACTGAGAGAACAGATTCCTCCTCATCTTTGTTCATCCCTTCTACTGCTGCCCTCTGGAACAGTCTGCCATCTTATGTGTTTCCTCAAGGAATGCAATCCACAGCTCTTCAAGATAAATATGAACAAGTTCTTTCATGTTCATCCATGGTACCTATAGAAATAAAGAGGTCATAGTACCACAGTACATAATAAGACAGAGAGAGAGAGAGAGACTAAAGTAATATCAGGTTTTTGGAATACTAGGTTTGAGGGAATGCTACCCATAGAGCTTAGTATCAGGAGGAAGAGGAGGGTTCATATGATTGAGGCCTAAGTTGGAGAGGGATTAATGCAGATTTTTACATAGAGTCAAGTAAGAAAGGGCAGAGAAAGAAGCTATCTTTGAAAGTTGCATAAGAACAATGTGAAAGCAAGTTTTTACTTATACAGTGGTGGGCAAGTGGAATACATTGCCTGAGAGCATGGTAATTGCATAAACAATAAACCAGTTTGAGGAATAGTTTGATGAACACTGTGTCTGATATTGAGGACATCCCATAATGAGTATTTTGACTCAATAGTGGTTTGAGAAGAATAACTTTTAATTACACTTAAAATCACTAACTCTATATCTTAGCCTATATAACAAGGTTATCCACAGGAATATATACATATAATCAAGCATTGTACTACAGTAACTTACAATAAAAAGGAAATAATTAATTAACTTGCTTAATCTCAGATGGAAGAACAACAAATTTGATTATAATGATCAAAAAGTTACACACTTACAGATGGACAATATAATTAAGAGAAGATCACCCTAGAGTTCTGTTGTTAGCATTTATATGACTGTTAACTTCCAAAATTGTCAACTGTATTGACATTTTGATATTAGTAATCTTGTTATCAGTTAATAATCTTTTGGATACTGTTAACTCCCAAAATTGTCAACTGTATTGACATTTTGATATTAGTAATCTTGTTATCAGTTAATAATCTTTTGGATACTAGGGTACAAGAATATGATAATGAATTTATCAAAGAATAGTGCCTCAGGCTCCTCTTTTTGTAAGTACATCAAAATGGGCATAAAATTTGAATTGCAGATGTTCCACTAACCTTCATTCTAGAAACCACCTTGGATATCAACATATTACCTAAGTAATACAGATAATGAGTCATTCAGAGAACTTACAATATGTCACTTACTTTGAGAGATACAAAATAAGTTTCACTTACTTTGGGTTTAACCTTATTTCTTTAAGGTAAAAGTCAACCTTTATTTCTAACTGAAGAAAGACTACAGAAACTATTCTGTTTGGCCATCTGGCCAGCCTACATATGCAGGTTGCTGAAGTGATCATTGTATATCAGCTAAACCTTTGAAACAGAGGTCATCAATTCTGTTGAACCAGTCAATGACAGTTTGCATACCTCTTAAATTTCTTTTCATGCTATGTTTTGATGTGACCTAAATTAGATACATGTCCAACTAATCATTTGGTTTGTTTCAGCAAGAAAAGCCAAGTTTGCCATGGTGAACAAAAGGAATTTATGATTATCTTTTTGGATTTTAATCATGCATGTGGTTTTTGCCTAAGTACATCATATTTTGTGTGTAGGCTTAAGTGCTGGGAAAAAACTCAATAAAAGTTTAATGGAATGAAATAGCACTACGAAATGATTAAAAGTAGTATTTAATGCTTCCAATATTTCTTCTCAGTTACAGAGACATTGTCAGGGATTACAAAATGAGACATCACACACACACACAAAAGGCAGCACAAAACTAACTAAAATGTGGATGAAAGACTAGAGTCCTAACTAGGTGGGGCACCCATCTATGGACACCTGTTGGCAGCCTAGGATGTAAACTGGGATCTCAAAGTATTAGTGTTTCCCATTTTTTTGGAAGTTTTATGCAACCATGTTTATTTAAATTAGGCTGATTTTTAAGAGTAGCAACGGATTCTAAAAACAGTCTTTCTCTTCTGAATTTACTGTGATGGAACATGATGGCCTTTTTCCAATTGATTTTGTGAGTGGTATCCAAAGCATGGTCAACAAGGCCAGATTGACCATAGTCATGACTGCAAATGCATTTTTTATGTTCTTCCATTCATATTTTACATTATCTATCTAACTATCTATCTATCTAATCTAATGTAATCTAATCTATATATATATATATATATATATATATTACAAGAAATTGCATCCTTGTTTTACTCCTACACCCAAGCATAAGCAGGAAGTAATTTCATGACTATTCTACTTGTACATAAAGCTTGTTGACTTCACATCAGTGTCCCATAATGCAAACACATTATGGGAGGGGTCACTACCCAGACCAGTTTCTACCTTTATTGAGGTCTCATCAATGGAAGACAGATCCAAGAAGATATTCAAGCAGTTTAAATCAATGCAGAAGTCATATTTTTCATAGACAAGTAGAAAAAAGGTTTTCCTGTTTTACGCTTATGTGTAGATCCACACCATACCATGCAGGCTCTCAAAACCAGATTCAATGGAATAAAGTGATTAATCCTTATTCCAAGTAGTCCCCTTTTGTCTGTATATTATTATTATTATTATTACTTGGAGCAGAGCTACTGCAACCAAAGGGGTCCCCAGCTGGCAGATAGGGGAATACCCATCAGAAATGGTGGTTGGCTGCAAATACCCAATAAGCAGTCCCGAACCAAAATGGGCATGTCTGGAGGCCCCATCACCAGACTAGGCTGCGGATGGTTGGTAACCAGCCCAGTTGACAAATTCTTATACTCACAAATTGCAAGGGAATAAAAACTGGACAGCTTAAACAGATAATGAAACTGAATTGGAAAAAAGGACTATGAACTGGATACGGATCGGAACAGTAAACATAAGAGGCATCAATCAAGATCGAAGAAATACAAAAAGCCCTAACAGAAATGAAAATAGAAATTGCAGTAATTTCAGAAACAAAGAAAAAATCAAAAGGCTCTACAGAACTTCAGGACTACAGCTTAATATACAGTGGAGTACTCAATGAAAAACAAGCAGCTGCAGGTATAGCTATCATGATCAGCAATAAATGGAAAAACAAAATCGAATCATATAACTGGATCTCTGAAAGAATAATAATGGCGAGACTTAAATTAAATAAGAAATTTATTACAATCATAGGAATATATGCACCCGAAGAAGGAAAAAAATCTGACACAGAAGAATGATCTCCTAGATCAGTCTTTGACTCCATGGGGTCTTGGGTAGTAGTAATAATAATAATAATAATAATAAAAACCTCCAAAACGTAATTCAGAACACAAACAAACAAGATTACTTAATCATTGCAGGCAATTTCAATGCTAGAATTGGATCAAATACGTTTAAAGATTTAATAGGTAATCAAGGAGAAAACACCATAAATAACAATTGAAGAGAACTCAGGGAATTTGTGACCTTTAATAGTTTGAAAATCACCAACAGCTTCTTTAAACATAAAGATATACATAAATATACATGGAAAGCCAGAGGATATAAAAGCATCATTGACTATATAATAGTGGGTTAAAAACTAAAGAGGATGGTAAGAAATTGCAGAGTATAAAGAGGATGCAATATTGACTCGGACTATAATTTATTAATCAGTACTATTAAGATCCCAAACCAGAGAAATAGAAACAATATAAGAACACAAAAACAAAAGAAGGAGCAATTTAAGACAGAACTGTTACAGCAAGATATTATCAGAGAACTATATCAAAGACTTACAAATCATACAAAGAAAATAAATGAAGATACAGATGGATAGAAACATTAAAAAATAGTAAAACAAGCAGCATATGAAGCCATAGGAACAAAACTGCGAAGAAAAAGAAAAGGACTCAGAACCTGGAACCCAGAAATAGAATCTTTAACCAGGAAAAGCAGAAGACAGGACTGCAAAAAATTTGCATTAAGATTAGAGCACAACACAAATGGACCTCAACTAAAGAGCTATATAATCATTAAAAAAATGGCTCAAGAAACAAAGGATAATCTACAATTAGAAGGCCCCTCCACAAAAGAATGGACCAATCACTACTAAACCAGCTTCTAAACAATAATAATCAAATTGAAATAAAACAAGTAATAAGTCAAGAAACGAATGAAGAACCAATACAGTTAAATGATGTAAAGAAAATATTGGAAAAAATAAATTAAATAGAAAAGCTACAGGAGAAGATGGAATAAATTCAGAACTATACAAATACAGCTCTAAACCATTTCAATTACAATTAATTAAATTCCTAAACAGAATATAGGGAGGCCCAGTTTCAACAAAAATAGCCAAACTCATGAGGTCTTTTAATGTCAGAGTTGCTCTCAAACCTATCAAAACTATACGCTACATTTTAAGATCTCCCAAGGACATTAATGCCTTCTTCAAATAGGCAGGTATATACAACATCTCATGTTCCTGTGGATTAACTTACTTAGGCCAAACATTAAGAAGTCTGATTATTTGAAAAAAGAATACATAGGGGATGTGAACAACAACAGAACAGACACTTCAGGATTAGCCCATCACTTCTTGATCTCTAACCACACCATCAATTGGGATAACAGCTCTATGCCTTATATAAAAGAAGATTTTTGATGTAGAAACTTCAAAGAAGCCGCAATTTTCTCCGTTCAGGAGAAAATCTAAACAGAAATCAAGGAATGATTCTGAAAGACATCTGGAAAAGCCTAATAAATTCACTTAGCTTACCAGAATTTCATTTCGCTAAAAACTATACAACGCGCTCAATAAACAATGACTGAGACAACACGCTCCATGCTTATGATGTTATGCATCAGTTTTAATTTTAATTAAAACTGATGCATAACTTGAAGTCATACTTGTCTTGAAGAAGCCAGACAGAATAGCTGGTGAAACTTGTTGACAATTTGTGTATATCTTTTATTTATGGTCAACTAATAAACCAAATGAAAAAACTCAGTTTTAATGTTAAGTGACCAAATACAAAACAATCATGAACAGACTCAATGGCTATACAAAGCATAAGGTACGTTCTTTTGAAAAACTAAAATGTAAAAAAGCGAGAATGTTAAACCATCTAACCTTCTTAAAAAGATGTAGACAGTTCAATATCATTCCCAAGTTCTTAACTATTAAAGAGAAAATAAAATCAATAAGATCGAAACGGATTTACTTTAAGGCATCTTTGGCTTTACTCCGTGAAAGAATCCAGCATGTTAGATTTGTACTTAGTAAAATAGACCTCAAATGCTTAGAACTTTTTTGAAGACATCTCTAACAGCATAGATAGCAACGTTTGGAACGTTTTGACTGCATGATTCAAAATAGTTATGACAAGGTTTTTCTAACTAGTAAAAAATCACAAATTAAAAATTTCAATAGACTTTATGAAAGAAAATGCAACTGAAGACTGAATCTCCCAGATGAAAAAGTTATTTTCATTCTTTCGGACTACACATTATCAAAACCGGAATCTGACATACTAAAGAAAGGTTTCAACTTCGCTGTTGCTCCGGATAACATTCCAAAGATTGATTTCATGAGTAACATAGAAAAGGCACTTTCTTCATTCTTGGAAACAGTAACAAATTATATCCGATTAAAAAGCACTATCATCCTTTCAACCTCAAAACCACCAAAACTTAATATAACTCCTGAGACGCAAACCCTCTCAAACCTAAAGAAGAACAAAGATATAATAATCCTAAAGGCAGACAAAGGCAACTCGATGGTTATTTTGAACACATAATGACTACATAATGAAGATCACTGATTTAGTTAAGACATGTCAACCTATCACATATTAGATGTCGATCCAACTATAAAAAATCAAAAAGAGACTAATTTCCTAATACGGAACATGACTAGGTGGCCTTCGGACTTACAACAAAGTCTAAAATCTCTCCACCCACTGACGCCATGCTTATATGGTGCACCAAAAGTGCACAAAATTGTTGACCTGATTGTTGACAGTAGAAATTCTCCTACATATCTACTAGCTAAATATCTAGCCAGTCTTTTGAAAGATAATATAAAACATTCAGATTCCTTCATAAATAATTCTAAGCATTTCACTGAAAAATTAAAAGGCATCACCACCTTAAAAACAGACATACTTGCAAGCCTAGATGTGGTTTCGTTATTCACCAATGTACCTGTTGAAGAAGCTATCAAGATCATAGAAAATTCACCATTGCCTCAAATCAAATTATTTCAAAGTGAATAATATAATTTATGAACAACTTGATGGCTTAGCCATGGGCGGTCCCTTATCACCTCCCTGCGCTGATCTGTTCATGGAAAAACTAGAATCTGACATCCTTTCCAAAGTAAATCCAAAGCCGTTGGTGGAGATATGTAGATGATGTTTTCATTATTTAGAAAGACACAGAAAATACCTTATTTGATTTCCTTACAAAAATAAATTGCTTCCACCAAAAAATAAAGTTCACGTTAGAAGCTGGAAAAGAATAATCAATTGCCTGTTCTAAATACACTAATAAATAAACAAGAGAATGGACAAATCCAGCTCACAATCTATCGAAAACCTACAGACACTGGACGTTACCTGCACTTCAGATCATCTCACCATTTTGCACAAAAACTCAACATAATACATATGCTTAAAAATAAAGCAACCAGTATTGTCTCAGAAGAAAAAGATCTCCTTGATGAACTCACTCTCATATCTCAAACACTAGTAAACAACGGTTACCCCAAAAATATATTCAAAAAGGTTCTTCATAGGAACCCTCCACACCAACAACCTCCTGTCACGCAATATACATCATCCATTGTCATCCCTTTGGCAGGCTCAGTTTCAACAAAAATAGCCAAACTCATGAGGTCTTTCAACATCAGAGTTGCTCTCAAACCTGTCAAAATTATACGCTACATTTTAAGATCTCCTAAGGACATTAATGCATTCTTCAAATATGCAGGTGTATACAACATCCCATGTTCCTGTGGATTAACTTACTTAGGCCAAACATTAAGAAGCCTGGAAATTTGAAAAAAAGAACATATAGGGGACGTGAACAACAACAGAACAGACACTTCAGGAATATCCAATCACTTCTCAATCTCTAACCACACCATCGATTGGCATAACAGCTCCATGCCTTATATAGAAGATTTCCAATGTAGAAACATCAAAGAAGCTGCAGTTGTACTCCGTTTGGGAGAAAATCTAAACAGAAATCAAGGAATGATTCTGAAAGACATCTAGAAAAGCCTAATAAATTCACTTAGCTTACCAGAATTTAATTTTGCTAAAAACTATACAACACGCTCAATAAACAATGACTGAGACACCACACTTCATGCTTATGTTACGCATCAGTTTTAATTTTAATCGATTTGACTGTGTTACTCCATTCCTCTTTTTTACTCGTAAATGTTATTGTACCATCATACTTGTCCTGAAGAAGCCAGACAGAATAGCTGGTGAAAACTTTTTAAAGATTTATGTATATCTTTTATTTATGGTCAACTAATAAACCAAAATAAAAAAACCCTCATTTTTTAGGTCTAGAATTTGTTGATATCTGGAGTGTGTTTGAAGGCAAAAGACAGCTGTATGCAAGAGATGGGTTGCATCTGAACATGGAAGATCATAAGCGATTGAAGAAGTTATTGTTTTCTGAACAAGTTCAAGGAATTGGGCAGGGAAACTAAAATTGAAAAGGTTGAGTGTAAGAGGGAGAAACTTATGCAGTGAACGTATATTTGTTGATCTTTATTTGCTGAATAAATTGCAGAATAGAGTGGATAAAAATCGGCACGGTACTACTGAAATTAGTGACATGTATATCAGTTTTAAAGCTGGTACAAGAACTAAAGGGAATCAGCAATTTTTGTATACTAATGCAAGAAGCATTCTAAATAAGAGGGAAGAATTTTTGGCAATTGTCATTGCAATCTCACCAAAAGAGTTGTAGGCATTAGTGAAACTTGGCTGTCAGCAGAAGATGTGGTTACTGGAATTGAATGTGATGGGTACAGTATTTTCAGGGAGGATAGAGAAGATAGAATGGGGGGGGGGCGAAGAGTACTGTTGATATAGCTGATGAGTTGCAGCCAAAGAAAGTAGTATGTCAAGAGGATAGACGTCAATTATAGTTCATTTGAGGTCTGGTGTAAAATAGTGACCATCGCAATCAAATATACAGTTGGTTGCTGCTATAGGCTGGGGTGGGGGATATCAGGGGGTGATATTGAATTCATGCATCAGCAAATTAGTGCAATGAGTGCAGGGTTAGTGATTATTATGGGTGATTTTAATTGTGGTGATATCAATAGGAAGGAGGAAATATTACAGGGCAGAAAGGATGGAATTCATACAGCTTCTAAGAGATAATTACTTGAAAGAGCACATAACTGAAGGGACACGTGGTGTGAGAGTGCTGACCTTGTCATTGGTTCAGAGGACATATGCATAAGTAAGGTGTCCTCGTTACCTACAATTATTGAGAGCGATCATATGGTATTGACTTAGGAGGTAACGAGGACACCTTACTTATGCATATGTCCTCTGAACCAATGACAAGGTCAGCACTCTTGCAGCACTCTCTTGATAATTTACAAGGAGAAAGCCGATCAGTACACCCATGAGCAGTACAAGGCTCAAGCTAGGAAGGTTACCAGCATAGTAAGAAAACCTAAATCAGATTATGAGAAGTCCTTAGCCAAGGAGATCAAGGTAATACCAAAGAGTTCTTCTGCTATGTGGCAAGTAAAAGGAAGAATGACTTCAGAAGGATAACTTTAGTGGGTGCTGATAGTATTGAGGTGACCAATTCAGATGTAATAGTAGAATTACTGAGTGATCACTTTACATAAGTCTATCACCTGATATCAAGTGAGGATATCTCTGTACCTGTAACAATAACTAATGTGAGAACTGAAGTTAATAAATCAGAGGTACTTAGTATATTGCAGAATTTAAATGCAACCTCTGCTGTAGGTTTAGAGGGAATATCAGCTTAGGTGTTGCGTGAATGTGCAAAGGAATTGTCAATGCTTCTTACTTGGTTATTTAATTTAAGTTTGAACTCTGGTATGGTCCCTAGGGAGTGCAAGGAAGGCAAAGTAGTTCCTTTGCATAAAGGTGGCTCTAAACTTGAAGTAGTTAATTACAGACCAATCACCATCTCGGGAGTGGTGGTAAAAGTATTGGAAAAGCTGGTTAAAGACAGAATTCAAGAATGGCTGGATCAGAATATGATACTCTACAGGGGACAACATGGTTTTGTTAAAGGTCAATCTTGCCTTAGCAATTTATTAACTTTTTATAATAGAATGACATCTGAGTTGGACAAAGGAAATGGCTACACAGTGGTACTTCTGGATTTTGCTAAGGCTTTTGACAGGATACCCCATGGAATACTGTTGCACAAATTGGAGCAGATGCGGATGGATACTAACTGGTGATATGGATAAGAAAATGGCTCAGGGAGAGCCATTCTCTTATCCATAAAGAATAAAGTGGTGTATGGAGGACTAGGATGAAGCAAGTGACCAGTGGTGTGTCTCAGGACTCTGTTTTTGGGCCGTTATTGTTTAATTTGTACATGAATGATATAGAAAATGGCTTAAAGGGAGATATTCAGTTGTTCAGATATTCAGTTGTTTGCTGATGATGCAAAGTTGGCTAGCGCAATAAAAAATCAAGCTGATGTTGAGAGTTTGCATGATGATTTAAATAAGCTGACAAAATGGGCAAAAGGTAATGGATGTCAGTTCAATGTGGAAAAGTGTAAAGTTATGGAATTTTGGGATTAAAAGATTACCAGCTGTGTACTACATTGATGGAATGGTACTCCAAGATATTGATGAAGCTAGAGATATGGGGGTGTTGGTGGATAGGGAGATGAAGTTCAAAGGACACATTGCTAAGGTGTCCAAGATTGCACATAGGATTACTTGGTTATTGAAGAACATACTAACATCCAGAGATAAAGAGGTTATTATTCCCCTTTATAAGGTGCTGATACTTCCACATTTGGATTACTGTGCTCAAGTCTGGTCACCTGGATTCCTTGGAGATGAGGAGGTAGTGGAGAGGGTTCAGAGGAGAGTGACTAAGTTGGTGAGTGATGTAAACAATGCTCCCTACATTGATAGTTTGAGAGCTTGTGGATTGCAGAGGTTGGCTGATAGGTACAGAAGAGGAGATACAATAGAAACATTTAAATTATTAAAATGTTTTTATAAGATTGCAGGGAAAATATTCAGCTGTGTGATAGTGATGGAAGAACAAGATGTCATCCCTGGAAATTAAGGAAAAGTGTGGTTAACAAGAGTGTGAGAACGAGGATTTTTGCCTGGAAGGTGGTGAATGAGTGGAATGCATTGCCTGACTTAGTTGTGAGTTCTTTGTCTGTAAATGAATTCAAGAACAGATATGATAGATATGATATGAAGCTAAAGAATCAGAGGTATTAAATATATTGCAAAATTTAAATGCAAACACTGCTGTAGGCTTAGATGGAATATCAGCTCGGGTGTTGCGTGAATGTGCAAATGAATTGTCAACCCCTCTTACTTGGATATTTAATTTAAGTTTGAACTCTAGTATGGTCCCTAGGGAGTGGAAGTTAGGCAAAGTGGTTTCTTTGCATAAGGGTGGCTCTAAAACTGCGGTAGTTAATTACAGACCAATCACCATCTCAGGAGTAGTGGTAAAAGTATTGGAAAAGTTGTTAAAGACAAAATTCAAGAATGGGTGGATCAGGATATGATACTCTATAGAGGCCAACATGGTTTTGTTAAAGGTAGATCCTGCCTTAGCAATCTATTAACTATTCATAATAGAATAACATCTGAGTTGGACAAAGGAGCAGGCTACACAGTGGTACTTCTGGATTTTGCTAAGGCATTTGACAGGATACCCCATAGAACACTGTTACGCAAATTGGAGCAGATGGGAATGGATATTAAATTGGTGATATGGATAGGAGAATGGCTCTGGGAGAGATACCATAAGGTGGTGTATGGAGGAGCAAAGTCCAGAATGAGGCAGGTGACCAGTGGTGTGCCTCAGGGCTCTGTACTTGGGCCATTGTTGTTTAATTTGTATATAAATGATATAGGAAATGGCTTAAAGGGAGAATATCGTCAACTTTACATCATCAGCAAATATTCAGTTTGCTGACGATGTAAAGTTGTGTAGCACAATAAAAAATCAAGCTGATGTTGAAAGTTTGCAGGATGATTTAAATAAGCTGGTAAAATGGGCAAAAGATAATGGATGTCAGTTCAATGTGGAAAAGTGTAAAGTCGTGCATTTTGGGATTAAAAGATTACCAGCTGTGTACTACATTGATGGAAAGGTACTCCAAGAGATTGATGAGGCTAGGGACTTAGGGGTGTTGGGAGATGAAGTTCAGAGGACACATTGCTAAGGTGTCCAAGATTGCACATAGGATTACTTGGTTGTTGAGGAACACGCTGACATCCAGAGATAAAGAGGTTATTATTCCCCTTTATAAAGCATTGATACTTCCACATTTGGATTACTGTGCTGAGGTCTAGTCACCTGGATTCCTTGGAGATGAGGAGGCTGTGGAGAGGGTTCAGAGAAGAGTGACCAAGTTGGTGAGTGATATAAAAATGCCCCCTACATTGATAGATTGAGAGTTTGTGGATTGCAGAGATTGGTTGATAGGCGAAGAAGAGGGGATATGATAGAAACATTTAAATTACTGAAAGTTTTTTATAGGATTGATGCAGGGGAAATGTTTCAGCTGTGTGATAGTGATGGAAGAACAAGAGGTCATCTCTGGAAATTAAAGAAAAGTGTGGTTAACAAAAGTGTCAGAACAAGGTTTTTTGCCTGGAGGGTGGTGAACGAGTGGAATTCATTGCCTGACTTAGTTGTGAGCTCTTTGTCTGTAAATGAATTCAAGAAGTGATATGACAGATATTGTTTTGCTAGTTTGGGTTTCCCGCAATGAGTCTACTGACTCCATGGAGATTTTATTATTACTATTATTATAGTATCTCCATGGAGTCAGTAGACTCATTGCGGGAAACCCAAACTAGCAAAACAATATCTGTATAATAATATCTGTGTAACAATAATCATAGATATCGTTTTAATAGTTTGGATCTCCTACAATAAGTCTACTGACTCCATGGAGATACCCGTAATAATAATAATATGGGAAGAAGGAAACATCCTACAAGAATGGAAGTCAGCAATAGTCATAAATATATTATGACTATTCAAAAAAAGGGAACAGAAAGGATTGCAGAAACTACAGAGGAATATCCTTATTAAATACATGCTATTAAATATCTTCTTCTTCTTCTCTTCTGTCTAAGATGGGTTGAGTCTTCTCTTGAGCAGGATCTTCCAGTCTTCTCTATTCCTTGCTGTTCGAAAAAGTTCCTTATATGTTCTGCATCCCGAGATGTTCTTTATTAATTTCAGCCAGGTAATTCTTGGTCTTCCAGGTCTTCTTTTTTCAGTTGGAAAAGTATTGATTAGGACATTAGGAAGTCTGTCTGCATCTATGCGTACAGTGTGTCCAAACCATCTCAGTTGTTGTTTTCTAATTTTTTCTATTATTGTCTTTTTGTACAATAGTTCTTGTCTAACTGTGATGTTTTTTCTTTTCTATCCAACTTGTTCTATTTATTTTTCTTAAGCATTTCATTTCAAATGCCAGCAGTTTTTTCTCCTCTCTTTTTTTAACTGTCCACGCTTCTGCTCCATAGATGACTGTTGGTATAATTATTCTTTCATATAATTTGATTTTGGCTTGTTTAGATATCTTGTTTGTTTTCCAGATTTTCTGTAATTTTCCCATGGTGGTCCATCCTATCGCTATTCTGTGTTTGATTGTTTTGAGTTCATCTATTGTTTCTGTTAGTTTTGATCCAAGGTATATGAAGTTGTCTACTTGTTCTATTTGTTCTCCGTTTAGGGTGGCTGAGATGGTAGTTCTGTTCCTCCCTATTTTCATCACTTTTGTCTTTTGTATATTTATTGTCATGTCATATGTTTTACAGGTTTCATTTAGCTTGTTGATCAACTTTTGTAGTTCATTTGGGGTTCTTGCAAGAAGGACGAGATCATCTGCATATTTGATATTATTTATGTTTAAACCGTTGACATTGATTCCAGGCTCATCGTCTATTGCCTTCTTTACAACTTCTTCTAGATATATGTTGAATAGGCATGGGGATAATGGGCATCCTTGCATTACTCCTTTTTGGATCTCTATGGGTTCTGGTGTGAGTGTGTCCTTTTTAATTATTGCATTTGTCTTAGAGTAATATTTTATCAGAAACTGTATTATATATTTGTCTATTGCTTTTTCTAGTAGAATTTTGAGAAGGATTTCTCTGTTGATGTTATCGAAAGCTTGTTTAAAGTCCACAAAACAACAATATAGTTCTTTATGGTCTTCCCAGCTGAGTTCTGCTAGTTGGTGCAATGTGAAAATTTGGTCTATTGTTGAATAGTTTCCTCAGAAACCAGCTTGTTCTATGCCTATCATTTCTTCGTAGGTGTTTTTTAATCTATTTTGTATAATTCTTATGAATATTTTATAGGTGTGAGGGAGTAAATTGATTGGTCTGTAATTTCTGCAGTCTCTTTTGTCTCCTTTCTTATATATTGGGATGATCTTTCCAGTTCTCCAGTCATCTGGGATCTCTCCTGTTTGTAGTATTTTATTGAATAGGGTTGTTTAAATATTCTATTGATATGCTGCCTCCATATGGCCACAGTTCAGTAGGGATAGTATCAATGCCTGGTGCTTTATTGTTTTTCATCTGTTTTATTGCGTATCTAACTTCTTCTTGTAAAATTTTTAGGTGATCATTATTTTCTTCTACTGTTGGCATTGTAGTTTTGTTTCCTTGGTGGGGTGGAAGATAGTCTTAAAATGGTTTGACCAGATTTTTCTTATATATTCAATATTCCCGGTTTCAGTCATCTTGTTGTTTATCATTGTTACTGCTTTTGCTGAGAATTCCTTTGTAATTTCTCTTACAGTATCATGGAAGACTTAGGTTGTTTTGTTGGTATTCTTCTTGGCATTTCTTAGCTTTTTCTTCTAACCATTTTTCTTTGGCTTTTTTGCATAGGTTATCAACTTTATTTTTTAGTGCTCTGTATTTTTCTCTATTCTCTTCATTGTTTTGTTGGTTTACAAGTATCTTGGCCTCTCTTTTCTCTTCTATGGTAGTTATGATTTCTTGGGTTATCCACTGTTTGTTTATTTTGGGTTTGGAACCTAGAGTGTCTTTTGCAATTGATAACACTGTTTCTTTTCCTTCTTCCCAGTATTTTCTGCTGTTCTGTAAGATGGAGGGTTTTAATTTCAAGCACATCTGTTCTAAAAATCGACTTCTGCTTGAGCTATCTTTTAGTTTTGATAGGTTGATGTTTTCTTCTTTTCTGATATTATTTTTGCTGTTGAATTTTATCTTCACTTTGGCAGTTAATATTTCGTGGGCAGTGTCAAAATCAAAACTTCTTAATGTTCGTACATTATTTACTGATCTTTTCCATTGTTTGTTTATGATGATATAGTCTATGCAGTTCTTTATATTACCATCTGGGGATGTCCATGTATATTTATTATTAGGGCGTTGATAGAACAATGTGTTTGTAATCATTAGATTGTTTGCTTTACAGAAGTGGAATAATTGTTCTCCTCTGTCGTTAAGCTCTCCGTATGCAAATTTCCCCATCACATCTTTTTTGTCTGCTGTGAACTGTCCTATTTTAGCATTAAAATCTCCCATCACTATCATGAGTTCTCTATTTTTGGGATTATCTATTTCCTGTTGTAGATCTTCATAGAAATTTTCTATTTCTTCCTCTGAATGGTTACTGTCTGGTGCATATATTTGGATTATTTTAATTGTTTGACCTTTTTCTTTTGCTTGAAGTTTTGCTATTAAATATATCAAGATATAATTAAAAGTAAATTAACACCATGGGTCAAGAAAATTATTGGAGAAGAACAATGTGGCTTTAGGAAAGGAAGATCCTGCACAGATCCCAGATTTACATTCAAACAAATTATAGAAAAAAGAATAGAATTTAACCTGCCAATATAATATAATAACAAAAGCAATAGCAAATATAATGGAAGATAGCTATATTAAAATTAAAATTAATAATGAAACAACCAAAAAAATTAAAACCAATAATGAAACAACCAAAAAAATTAAAACCAATAGAAGTCTCATTCAAGGAAGTGGATCATCACCAATACTCTTCAATATATATATATATATATACTAGGGGGGGCTCCCCCTAGTATATTGCCTAACATGTGAAGCCAAGAAGAAGATTATTATTATTCAGGCATCCATGGAATCAAAAGACTCATTATAAGAGACCCATCCTAGAAAACAAAGTCTATCATACCACTCCTTGAACTCATTGACTATTTGTGTATTGCATGTATTCTTCTAGCCAGAAGAACATATGTAATGTTTCACTAGATACACACACACACACACACACACACACACACACACACACACACACACACACACACACACACACACACACAGCAGGTGTGCACAGCAGCTAGATTCTTGTTCCTGCACTCTGTGAGTACCCATTAGGGTAAGCTAAAGCTGCTACCAATCAAACGCAAGTGATTAAACTAAAATGCTCCCAAATTCCTGCCTTAAAGGATCCCACTTGGAGCTAGGCCTAAAAATAATATCATTTAATATTGAATATTGAAGGTTTCTGCAGTGTCAAGCAAGAGCTCATTGCAAATATTTGTAAAGATAATGACTGCGATATGCTCTGCCTGCAAGAAACTCACAGAGGAGAAGGTGCCACCAGACCTTACATTCATGGCATGGAACTCATCGAAGAGATTTGGAAGAACGACGGTACATTGCGCCCTTCGATTGGAATAGGCCTAAGTTCGATTCTCATCGCGACGGGAGGAATCTTTATCTGGTCGATTTCAATCGATGGTGAGTTAGCCGATCTCATACGGAGGTAGCAGGGTTTTTCTCCCGGAAACTCGGGTTTTTCATCCCGCATACATACAAATCGGCCCTTCAGAACACACACAATTTACAGACAAAAATTACTAGTTGTGGTGGTGTTGGAGGTGGGCGGTAGATGGCGTTGATTCGTAGTAGAGGTAAGGTGTAGAGATAGTTGAAGATGTCCTCCCGCGATGAGTCTTCGGACTCCTTGGAGGTATCAGGAATAATAATAATAAATATGACAGTGCAATAATTATTAAAGAAAAACTAATTCCATCTGCCACTGACTCAACAAACAACAGAAACATTGAGATTATTACAATCACATTTAAAAATATCTCAATCACCTCAGTTTATGAACAGTCAGAGGAAGCTTTCTCCTTCACCAACATCCTCCTCAATAATAATACATACATGACTAATATCATATTAGATGACTTTAACAGCTATAGTATCAACAAATTCTCCATCTTCATTGGACAAAGTCTAGTGAAGATGGAGAACTTATTGAAAAATGAGCTGAAAACTTTTCTCTAAACCTGATACATAATTCAAAACTCCCTGCATCTTTCAACAGTGGCAGATGAAAGTGGGGATATAACCCCGACCTCATATTTGTTAGCTCAAAAATATCCAACACTTGTGTTAAAAAAGCTTAAATCCCTGCGGAGGTTTCTGTGGTTAAGAAGGTCAATATAATTAGTCCGATTTTGTGACCATATGTTTATTAAAAACTGTTTTTTAAACTAAACAAGTACTAAAAACAACACCCAACAAGTTTCGTTAGTCTTCAGACTAACATCTTCAGGTGTAAAGAGAACTAAAAGTTTAAAGCACAAACTACTAGAAATTACGAAAATTAGTTCATTTGTTGGTATTGTGAACATCAAAACAGTTCATTAAAAAAACCGAATAACAGATCTATACAACCGTTAATGCATGTTAGCTGGAGACAATGCTATTTGTTGTTGCGTTCTGTGGTTCATGCTCACTCTGTCTGAGGTCTGAAATTGGTAAATTTTTAATAAACGATGACCAAACTTGATTTAAAATCAAACCATGGTGTTTGTTGCATTGCGTAGGAATTTTAATCATATTTGCTGCCTCTTTGAATTTTCTTGTGAAACAATTCTTATCTATATAGGATATGTTTGTTCTATCCCAGAGTACATCATGACTTGTAGAGGTTGTGTGAAATGCCAATCCCGATTTATGTTCTCTCTTATTTTGTACGTTCTTTTGATGTTCGCTCATGCGAATTTCTCCCAATCTCCCTTTCTGGCCCACATAGCAGATGCCACAGGAACAGTCAACATTATAAATCCCTGGTTTTTTCATTGGGTGATGTGGAGGATGAAGAGATCTTGATATTTTTTCAAGTGGCAGGAAAGTCACTTTTATGTTGTATTTGTAGAGAAGTTTGGCTAATTTATCTGTTACATTCTTGATATAAGGAAGGATGACTGCATTCTTGAAATCTTGTTTAAGTTTCTTGTAGGTGCTGTATTGAGAATTTTCTTAATTAACTTAGTGTTGAAACCATTCTGTTGTAGGATCTGTGTTAAGTATTGTATTCTTCTTTCCATTTTTCTTCTGTACTGAGGATGTTGTATGCTTTATCCCTTAAGGTTTTTATTAGGCCTATGTTTTTCTTGGGGTGGTGATGTGAAGTAGCATGCAGAAATCTTCCTGTGTTTGTTGGTTTTCTATAGATGGAGAGAACGATAATCTGCTTTTTCTTCCATTTATTTCTATAAGGATGTCTGGGAAAGGAAGTTTTTTTTATTTTCTTCTAGTTCCAGAGTGAATTTTATGTTGGGATGTAAGTTATTAAGATAGTCTTGAAATGTAGTCAGTTCTAGTGCTGTTCCTGGCCAAATGATGAAGATATCATCCACATAGCGGAGCCATATTTTTGTTTTTTTGTGCCAGTTTTGTAAAGCTTATTTTCAAAATTTTCCATGTAGAGGTTTGCTAGAGCTGGTGAGAGGGGTGAACCCATTGCTAGTCCTTTTTGTTCCCAGAGTTTGTCTTGGTAAAGGAAGAACATGTTTTTTATGCAATGTTTATAGAGCTGTACAATGTCCGGTGTGAAGAGATTTTCTATGATGTTTACTGTTTCATTTCTTGGAATCTTTGTGTAAAGGCCGACTATATCTAAACTCGCTAATATGTCTGAAGGATCTATGTGTATATCTTGTACTTTTTCTATGAAGTCTGTGCTGTTCTTAATGAATGATGGTGTTTTTCCTATATGTGGTAAAATCAAGTTTGTAAGGTGTTTTGCCAGATTTGAAGTAGGAGAGTCCCTTCCGTCCCCTATCGGTCTTAGTGGTATATCTTTTTTTATGAATTTTAGGAACTCCAATATCTCCATATATTGTAGATTTCTTTTGAGTTCCTCAGACCAATTTGGTATATTCATGATAAGTTCATTGGTTTTGTTGCGAGTTTGCCAATTGGGGTCTCCGTATAATGCTGTGTAGGTATTGGAATCTTCAAGAAAACTTTTCGTTTTGTTGTTATAATCTTCTGAGTTTAAAACCACTGTTGCATTGCATTTGTCTGCTTATATTATGACTATGTTTTTATCTGATTTGAGTTTATTAAGGGCTGCAAATTCTGATTTTTGTAGGTAATTTGGTGGTAATTTGCAATTTAATAGTAATCTGCACTTTGAATGTGGATCAGATCTGCTATATTTCCTGGTATATTTCTTATTCCTTTTTCAATTTGGACCATGATATCAGTTTTCAGGACTCTGAAAACTGATATCATGGCCCAAATTGAAATTTGGGCCATGATATCAGTTTTTGATACCATCTTATTGCTGAGCAGGCTGGTTTTAGACCAGGCAAATCCTGTACATCACAAATTCTCAACCTCACTCAATATACAGAAAATGGTTATGAGCAAAAACTAGCCACAGGAGCAGTCTTTATAGACCTGACTTATCGTGGTGTTACAGCAAAATTAAAGCCTTTCATAAGAAGATTATTTCATCCCTCGTTAGAACTCTTGAGGAGAGGTTAATTACTACTTTGAAGTGAACTAGATGTTTCCTTTGTTTTTCTTTTTTTTTCAGAAGAGAATTGAATTTTTTAATTAGGTTTAGTTTTTTTCTTTTCAGACATCATTATAGCTTTATTGTATGTGACAGTGTCAATGTTATTCCATAGTTCTGACAGCACTGATGTGGCCAGTTTGTTATGTATCCTTGGACTGCTCTAGTAACTGCAATTCTGTCTCTCAATATAGCTAATTCTGTTCTTTTGGAAAATTTTGAAAATAAGGCTTTACAAAACTGGCACAAAAAATTAAAATTACAGACCTATATCACTCAGCAACCTCTTTAAACTCTATGAACAATTAATTTTGAATAGGCTACAACCCCTAATCGAAATCCATCTTATTGCTGAGCAGGCTGGTTTTAGACCAGGCAAATCCTGTACATCACAAATTCTCAACCTCACTCAATATACAGAAAATGGTTATGAGCAAAAACTAACCACAGGAGCAGTCTTTATAGACCTGACTGCAGCATATGATACCATAAACCCTCTCACACTGAGAAATAAAATATACGGAATAACTAGAGACTATCGTCTTGTCCTCCTGATCCAATCACTCTTGGAAAACAAGGAGGGTAGGAAGAGCCACTGGCATCCCCAAAAAACAGCCTCTCCCAGGGAAGTGTGTTATAACCATTACTTTTCAACATCTACGTCAATGATCTTCTCATTTTTCCAGGAACCAGAAATTTTATCTATGCTGATGATCTTGCCATAGCTACTCAATCAAAAAATTTCAAGTCCATTGAAACTACTCTATCATTTGCCTTAAGTAGTCTACCACATATTATAGTATTAATAAATTAAAACAAAACCCCCATGAAAACTCAGACTGGCTTTTTCCACCTTAACAATAAGGAAGCCAACAGGAAGTACAGATTTCTTCGAAAGGCTGTAATATAGAATATTCCTGGAACCCAATCTACCTCGTGTGATTCTCAATCACACTCTTTCACATACACAGACAAAATAAAGGCAAAAATTAATGCAAGAAACAACACACTAAGAAAGCTTACTTCTTCCAAATGGGGTGCAGGCCCTAGCACACTGAGATCTGCCTTGGCCCTTTGCTATTCTTCTGCTGAATATGCCTGCCCTGTATGGTCCAGATACTGCAATGCTGAAAAACTTGACCCAGCATTGAATGAAAGCTGCCACTTAATTACAGGATGCCTGAAACCAACACCACTAAGAGATCAGTATATTCTGGCTGGTATTACACCCCCTTCCATTCGAAGAGCTGGATTCTCAACTGACAAAAGAAGCAGACAAATGAATGATGAGCGCCACCCCACTATTTGGCCAGACTACAGTGCCCCAAAGACTAAGATCCCAAAGTAGCTTCCGAGCAACCATTGAACCGCCTAAAAACCCTCCAGACCTAAGACTTCAACAATGGCTTGCACTATACCCTAAGAATAATACTGGTATTCCAACAGCCAAGCATCTTCCACGTGGTGCCCACTTGGACTGGAAAACTTGGAAAAGCCTCAGCAGACTGTGAATGACAGGACACTGCAAACAAAACCTCATCAAATGGGGCTACCTCAATGGACCAGATAATTGTGAGTGTGGAACACCTAGTCCATGGAACACCTTCTTTCTTGCCCTCTTTTTCAATCACCTTGCACAAAAGAGGACCTTATATCTTGCACAGAAAGAGCAGTTGATTACACAATGTTCTGGAGGAATATTTGACCATATTTATTATATATAACTTATGTACAGTTTCTTTTTCCTTCATATTTTACTTATTATTCCCTGTATAATTTACCGGCTAAATTAATTTAAGCTGTTCTCAATGTATCCTAATTTGTTGTAAATAATGTTGTACCAATTACTTACTACTGTACCACTTGTATTTGGATACAAAATAAACTAGATACCAATTTTCCAGGAGAAAATACCCTTCAACCAAATGAGACCATCTAACCTAACCTAACTCACCTTCAGATAAAAAGCCCTGATAAAGGTTCTTCTGATCCTAGACAGGATTTGAACCCAAGTCTTTCCAAGCAAAGGGCATCATCAAAACTGACTGATGGAGGCTCTATAAAAATGGTATATCACCTCATTATTAAATACTCTGGATTGAGAGATAGTTCTAGAAAGTTTTTCCTCTTAGTTGCAGTGCATACTGTACTTGACAAGAAATTACATTCTTGATTTTATCCATTAAGTTACTTCTCACTTTATTGAAGTGAGAAGTAACTTCATGACCAGTCTTGGTAGAGACTCTTCTCATTAGTGATTTTGCATCATAATATATTAACAGGGTATATTCTGCATGTGCACCACACACCTGGAAAATTCATGAAGAAATTTAGACTGGAAATTCAATTCATCAAGAAATTCAGAGTGATCATTATGGGCAATTTTAATTATGGCAATATAGACTTGAATGATGAGATTATTATTATTATTATTATTACGGGTATCTCCATGGAGTCAGTCATCGCGGGAGACCCAAACTAGCAAAACAATATCTGTCATATCTCTTCTTGAATTCATTTACAGACGAAGAGCTCACAACTAAGTCAGGCAATGAATTCTACTCATTCACCACCCTCCAGGCAAAAAACCTTGTTCTGACACCTTTGTTAACCACACTTTTCTTTAATTTCAAAGATGACCTCTTGTTCTTCCATCACTATCACACAGCTGAAACATTTCCCCTGCATCAATCCTATAAAAACCTTTTAGTAATTTGAATGTTTCTATCATATCCCCTCTTCTTCGCCTATCAACCAATCTCTGCAATCCACAAGATCTCAATCTATCAATGCAGGGAGCATTTTTTATATCACTCACCAACTTGGTCACTCTTCTCTGAACCCTTTCCACAGCCTCCTCATCTCCAAGGAATCCAGGTGACCAGACCTGAGCACAGTAATCCAAATGTGGAAGTATCAATGCTTTATAAAGGGGAATAATAACCTCTTTATCTCTGAATGTCAGTGTGTTCCTCAACAACCAAGTAATCCTATGTGCAATCTTGGACACCTTAGCAATGTGTCCTCTGAACTTCATCTCCCTATCTACCAAGATAGGCAACTTGGTAGTTGCCTATCTTGTATACCAAGAGATAGCAACTGGAAGTCAAGAAAATGAGTTTCTTGAGTTTTTGAGGGATAACTACTTCAGACAGTATGTAACAGTGGGCACACGAGGATTGAGAGTCTTGGATTTGGTCATCTCATCAGAAGATGTACTTACAAATGAGGTGTCAAATCACCTGCAAATTGGTGAGAGTGACCATTAGGTGATTACATGGGGGGTTGCTAGCAGTGTGAGGACCTCTGTGAGAAAAGGGTATATGTGGAACTACAAGGGGAGGGGAGAGGTGATTATGAAGAGCTCAGTAGCCAGCTTGCAGGTGTAGCATGGCATGAGGAGTTAGCTGAAAAAGAGATCAATGAAACTCGAGGGATTTTCAAAAATTATCTAGTAGATGCAATGTATAAATCTATTCCAAGGGTGAGAAGGATAAATAAGGTAGGTGTGAAATGGATGAATAAAGAAATTAAGCATGCAATACACAGAAAAAAAAGGGAATTATGAAGGCAGCATAGAGAAGCGGAAATAACCAATTCCATGAGGATTACAAAGACCAGGCAAGGCAGGTGACTTGGTTGGTGAGGGTAGCTAAAGAGAGGTATGAACAGCAGTTAGCTAATGAAGCCAAAAAGAATCCTAAGGAGTTCTTTTCATATGTAGCCAGCAAAAGAAAGAATGATTACGGAAGGATGACAGTGACTGGAGAAATGGTATAAAGACAGCTGTTGCGGAAGGTGTGGTCGAGATACTTAATAAGCAGTTCATAAAGATCTTTCATTCTTGTGAATATGACTTCATGGAGAGATTGAGAGCAGTTGATGATGGGGAAGATAAACTGACTGTAAGTGAGCAAGAGGTGTTTGGGGAGTTGAGTAAACTAAATGTGAATAAGGCTGTGGTAGATTACTTGATAATCAAGTAGATTACTTGATAATATGATATATTATCAAGTAATCTACTTGATAATATATCACCATGTATTCTGAAGGAATGTGCCAGGGAGTTGACGCTGGCCTTGACATATTTTTTTAATATGAGTCTTGCACTGGGTCAAGTTCCTAAGGAGTGGAAGAAGGACAAGATTGTGCCACTTCATAAGGCAGTGATAGAACCCCAGCATCAAATTATAGGTCCATCTGTGTGTCAGGTGTTGTGGTTAAGTTATTGGAGAAGCTTGTGAGAACTAGGATCCAGAATTGGGTTGACAACAGTGGTATTATCTTTGATTGACAGTATGGATTTGCTGAAGGGAGGTCATGTTTTAGTAATCTACTTAGTTATTACAATAATGTGACTGCTTCCTTGGACAGAGGAGAAGGATACACAGTAATATACTTGGATTTCACAAAGGCTTTTGATAGAGTACCTCATGATAGGTTGACAGTCAAACTAGAGCAGATAGGGTTGGATATTAGATTGGTGCATTGGATTGGAGACTGGCTATCTGATAAGTATCAACAAGTTGTGTATGGGGGAGCGATATCCAGGAAAAAGAAAGTCTAGTGGAGTCCCTCAGGGGTCTGTTTTAGGGCCATTACTGTTTAACTTGTATATTAATGATATTGGCAAAGATTTGGATGGAGATATTCAGTTGTTTGCAGATGATGCAAAGTTGGTACGAACCATGAAAAGTAGAGAAGATGTAGTGGAATTACAAGAAGACTTGAAGAAATTGAGTGATTGGGTATGGGAATGGGGAAGTGAGGTCAATGTTGCAAAATGTAAGGTTTTAAAATTTGGGAGACAAAGATGGGATGCAGAACTTATGCTTGGTGAGGATATATTGTCGGAGGTGGAGGAATAAAAGACCTGGGGTGATAGTGGATAAGGATCTGAAATTTATGAGACACACTGCCAAAATTGTGAAGACAACACAAAGGCTTATGAGAATGATGCGGATTACACTGACTTGTAGAAGTAAGGAGATTCTTGTTCCATTGTATAAAGCTTTGATTGGGCCACATACATGGACTACTGTGCCCAGATTTAGTCACCTGATTTTCAGAAGGACGAAGAGATGTTGGAAAGGATCCAGAGGCGACTGACTAAGACTCTGGAATGTCAAATATGAGGAAAGATTGAGACAATGCAATTTGCAGAGTCTGATGGACAAGAGGAAGAGGGGAGATATGTTACCTACAAGTTAGTAAGGGGGTTGTGATAGGATCAGTGTTGAAGAGGTTCTACAGAAAACAGTGGGAGATCAGGGGAGAACCAGAGGTAGGGATCCCAGATGCCCAGTAAAATATGGGATCGTCCCATTTTTGGCTAATGCGTCCTGTTGTCACGAGAAAATTCTTCGGGACTGCTTTTTGTCCTGTATTTTAGAGTTCAAGACTGAATAACAAAATCGATGAGTTACAATTTCTATTCTGTTACAAACATCGCTCTCCATCATTACAAGGAACTGTAATCTAGTGGATGTGATGCGATGTAAGAGATGTGATGTATATGGAGACTCAGTGATGCGTTGTTATTTTCTGAAGGCAAGTAATGGCAACGCTGCAACAATGATAAGTTCATTAGAATAGTGCACATGTGCATTGACATTTTGGCATGTGCTATGATATCGGCTCAGCTTTAAATAGCACAGAACGGTCCGCTTGACCCACGCCATTTTAGAAGCTTGCTGTAATTACTTTATGGCTGCTGTTAAAATGTATGGTTGAACGTTGAAAATGTCGAAAAGGAAGTGTGATGCTTTAAGAACTCTTTTAAAGCAATTTGATTTCAAAACAAGCAGTTTTCAAAACAATTTGATTTACTATTTGTTTACTTATACTTAGTAAAGTGTGTGCATAGTGAACCTTACCATGCACACACTTGGAAAGTTAGAATCATTTTATAAGACTGGCATATGTGATGGATCCACATACTAAACTTTCACCCTCAGTCATTACAAGGAACTGTAATCTATCATACCATGTGATGGATGCACATACTAAACTTTCACCCTCAGTCATAAGTGTCCCGTATTTTTTTCCAATGTATCTGGGATCCCTAACCAGATGTCATCCCTGGAAACTGTATAAAGAGGATGTGAACAGGGGAGTGAGAAGCAGGTTTTTATCATGCAGAGTTGTGAATGATTGGAATGCCTTGTCTGAGAGTGTGGTGTCTCTGCAGAGAATTTGAGTGTATTTAAAGCATGGTATGATGAGCTGTGTGTATGATAAAAGGACCTCCCAGATGAGTCTTTGACTCCATGGGGGGTCTTGGGTGGTAATAATAATGTTAGACAGTTCATCTGTCCAAATTTAATTAGGTAACAAACTCAAACTTTTCCAAAGTATGAAAAACTTTGTAAAATCTAAATATATTATTGTACATTTAGTCTCCCTAGTATCAAAGGAGCCTGTGCCTTCAATTACAAGAGTGGTGTTCTCACATTGGACAAAAAAAAAATCCACCATTTAAAACAATACAAGCTGCAGTAGGATTCAAACTGACATCCTGTTAGTTGGTGACTGGAGATGCAATCTGGTAAGTTAAGTAGTCAGACATATGCAGGTATTAATCTTTTACTTTTGTAATGTATAAAATTAGAAGGCACTAATAAATACAAGAAGTCTTCATAACAAAATATTATTAGAAATAATTAGTCAACTTTAACTTTCACCTAACCTCCACTCTGTGCTCTAATTCCTGAATTTGAAGATATCCCTGAATCAAGACTGTGAGGTCCATCCACATCATAGAAGCCATCTTGATTGATGTGTGTTATTTCTGTATATCTCTTCTTTGTTACAGTAGCATACAGACTTCCATCGACTGGTCCCTCTGTATGGAAAGAACATAGAAATTGCGAAACTTAATCTAAATACAATTGTTCTAAGTTAAATTTTTAAAATGCTAACAGGTGAGTTTGGAATATGTGCAAGTGTTTAGGGATTAGAAAATGACTTCATGTGGAAGCTATACTGTTTGATGGTAACAGATTAAGTAAGCAAACTAAAACAGCACTGATAATGAGGAAGGCAATAATCAATATAGGGTTAATAAAGATATTATTATTATTAAGAGAGACCTCCAGGAAGTCAATGATTCAACAAGGGAGGCTATACTATCTGCACCAGCTGTCATACCTGATCTTGACATCATTTCCACTATTTGTACACACTGCATCTTGCGATCCATTTCAATCACACTCTACTCTATGAGAGAAAAATTTAGCCCTCGCCCCCTTCTTGACAGCATACATTCTCAACTCCTAAGGATGTTCTCCCGCATCCTTTCCCAACGGTTATGGTCAGATGTTACGAAGTAGCAGCAAAAAAAAAGTTTTCATTATACTTTATTAGACTTTTTACTTTAAATTTATGGGGAATTTAATCTAGACAGAACATAAAGTCTGTGGGTAGTTTACAATTAGGGAATTTGTACTTAAACTTAATATTTCAGTATAGTTTTTAGTATTCTTTGTGGAGTGTTTAATAATGGTGGTAGCTGAAAATCAAGTTTCCAGTGGCTCGTCACCAAGTCCACACCAATTTAAGGACTACATTTTGTACACCATACTATGGGATTTTGTGGTATGCAGTACTTGCAGCATGCACACATCCACCAGTTAGTAAAGTGGCAGGTGAGGGATTGGGGAGTGCATGTCTTCATAAAATGCAGAAAATGGGAAGAACTTTGTGATTTATAAATTAGCATAACTGATCTTGGCAGTATTAAGTCAGAAAGGAGTGAATACCAACTGAGAGAGAGATGAGTAGTGTGATGAGGATGAGGAAAACAAGTGGAATGTGAATGAAAATATAAAAATAGGGAGTGTAGAGGGTTTGAAAGATCATGAAATTTGTGAAGATAGTGTTGATTAGGAGGATGAATGTAGAATGAGAATAGGCAGCTTGCAAAGGTAGAGACTGATGGATGAAACAGGAAGAAACAGACTGGTAAGAGATGTGATGTATGGAGACTCAATGATTGATGGTATGCAAGATAGAATGCAAGAGAGGTGTTTGCATGGAGGAACAATAGATAGTGTGACTATGGCAATTAATCAAGGTGAAAGGATGGATGAGATGATTGTGATGGTGGGCATGAATAACTTGAGAGTCAATGTGAATCAGGTAACAAGAGATCTGAGGTTCATGCTTCAGGATGTATGGAAAAAGACTGAGAGAGGGAAGATAATGTATTGCCCAAATATGATAATGCACAGCTGTGGAGAAGTGAATCAGTAATGAATAGTATGATAGCCAGAATGTATTGAAAGAGAGGCTTGAATTATGTGGATGCATGGAGGGTGTTTGAGGACAAAGTAACTGTAGGTGAGAGAGAGCTTGCATTTGAACGAGGAAGGCCATAAGCAATACTGGAGAAAATACTGTTCTCCAAACAGGTCAGTAGAGTAAACTAGAATTATCAGGGTGAATGGTAGCAGGAGTGACCTCTTGTGGGAATCTTGGGATAAGGGCGGAAATACACTGTGTAATGCTGAATCCAGTGGAGTCTGGAGGGGATAATGATAGGTGTAGAAATAGTGACAATGCCTTGATTCTTTATACGAATACCAGGAGTATTCAGAATAAAGGAGATGAATTGGTGGTGCTGCTAGCATTAGCCTGTCCAAAGATTATTGGGATCTCTGATACATGGTTGATGGAAGATAATATATTGACAAGAATAGAAGTATCAGGCTATGGCATATTTCCCTTGGAATACATTTAGATATTGCTTCTACTAGACAGTTCTTGAATATCCCCAAGCTGCAAGATGTCTCCTGAGCTCTTCATAATCACCAGCTTTGTAGTTCCACATATACACTTTCCTCACAGAGATCCTCATACTGCTGGCAATCACTCAGGCAATCACTTCATAGTCACCCTCACGAACTGGAGGGTGATTTGACACCGCATTTATAATTACATCCTGTGATGAGATCAAATTCAAGACCCTCAAATCCTCGTGTGCCCACTCTTACACACTGTCTGAGGTAATTGATCCTCAAAAACTCAAGAAACTAATTTTCTTTACTTCCAGTTGCTATCTCATCATCTCAGTCTATATTGCCATAATGATCACCCTTTTCTTATTTGCTTGGCTAATTTGATTATACGTTTCATGGTCATACATTTATACATTCATTCATACACATACATTTTATTGTGAACAGATTTGGTCACTTGGTCTTCATGGTGATGAGGATATATTAGAAAGGATCCAGAGAAGGTTCAGAAAGTTGGTCAGTGGAATGTAAAGCATGAGGCTAGATCGAGAGAATATAAATTGCAAAGCATTGTAAATAGGAGGAGGAGGAGGATATGATTGAGACATATAAGTTAGTCAGGGGTTGTTGTTGTTGTTGTTACTATTATTATTACATAACATCTCCAAGGAGTCCAAAGACTCAGCGAAGGCACCTACTCTACAACTGTCCATCTACACCACTTAATCCACCAACTACAGTGAACCACCACTACCATCATCATCATCTACACCTATGCCATCTACTGCCCACTACCACCATTAGTATTTTTTTGTCTGTAAATTGTCTGGGAGAAAACACCCTGCTACTTCTGTGTGAGATCAGCTAACTCACCTTCAATTTAAAAAAATCCATATAAAGATTCTTCTCATTATGAAAATAATCAAACCAAACTTGGGCTGCCTTCTCCAGTTGAAGTGCACAATGTACAGTCATTCTTCCAATTGCACTAGGAAGGTGGGTTATTAGGTTGACATGGAAGAGATTTTTCATACAATGGGAGGAGGGTAGAACTAGAGGAAATAAGGAGCATATAAGGAGGATGTGAGTAGAGGAGTGAGTGTAGATTGAATTGCCAGAGAATGTGAATGTAGACACAATGAAACAGTTTAAGGCACGGTTGGACGAGCTTTGTGTGTGATCATGTGTATTTCCCACAGTGAGTCTCTGACTCCATTCAGGTAAGATGTTAATAATAATAATCAACATTTAAGTGTTTTTTAAACACTTCCTGTGCACTGTTGATATTCTTCCCATCCAACAACTGATACCATGGTGCAAAACCGAGCATACTTCTCAGGTTGTCATAATTTTCTGCTTTGTAGTTCATCATGTAACCTTATCTGAATGGAACATTCATAAACTTAGCCACTTCCCAAGTAAGTACTACATGATCACTGTCAAGAATCAGCTGCAGAACAGTCACATCTTTAAGTAAAATCTCCTCTGACACCATAATCAGATCTAACACTCTCTCTGACCTTGAGTTTCTTCTGCCATATGCTGCTTGAGGAAATTGCCTCACAGCAACTCAATAAATTAAGTTTCATTCTTATCGTGACATTTCACAGCTACCCAAATCAATGCTCAGATAATAGAGGTCCTCTATTATGATTACTCATTTATCACCCATCATTTTTAATTGGCTATGCAATTCTTTGTCACCTAGCAACCAATCCACTAGGTCTGTAACAACAACCCACTATGTATTTGGTCTTCTTAGATCCCACCTTACACCAGATGGCTTCAAACTCACTGCCACATGAAAAACTGTTACTAGTATTGTAAAAGTATAGGTCTTAACTAACTGGATTCAAGTCAACTAATATCATTAGCAGCAGACTCTCTCCACTCCTCTCCCATCTATCCTTTTTAAAAATACTGTACCCTTTACTCTCAATACCAATAACGTCTGCTTCTGATAGCCAGATCTCACACTAATGCCTACAATATGCAGTCACAATGTATTGAGTAAGGCAACAAACTTTACCCCTTTGTTTCTTATACTCCTAGCATTCATGTACAGACATAAGTTACTTGCATTCTTTTTTGTATACTCCTGTCTATAGCTGCACAATACAGTCCAACAACCGTTCAGCCAGCCTGGTTGGCCGAGTGGTTAGCGTATCCACTCTCCAGCCAAAAGGCTGTGGGTTCAAATCTTGCCGTCGATATGGACATTTGCGATTGTCTGTGAAAATACTAGTAGTGGTGGGCAGTAGATGGTGTTGGTGTAGATGATAAGGTTCGCTGTAGTTGGTGGAGATAGACAGTTGTAGAGTTGGTGCCCTCCCTCGATGAGTCTTTGGATTCCCTGGAGGTGTCATATAATAATAATAATAACAACTTGCAGATCTCTGTTCTTCTCAAGTGTCTTACTTATGCAGAAATGTTTGCACATTGTTGATAGGTCTGAACTGGGTGAACACAAAACCTTTCTCTCCTAATAATCATTTCCATAATAAAATTAATTCCCATCATTAACATACTTACATAGTATTGTTGCTCTTGTACAGAGATTCTCATCATTCCTCTCATCATAAATCAGATTTCCTCTGTGTTAGGTCTCATACCAATTAATATTTTTCAACACTCCTGATACCAAATATGCATTCAAGTGTCAGCTGTCCTGCTTATATAAATCTATTCTTTCCTAAAACTCACATCTGTTCCTTCTATATAGCATATGTATTGAATCATTTGTTATCACAGCAGTTTTTTTTTTTTTTCTTAATTCATTTCTCTCATATCTAGGTAATATACTTACAATTTTCACTTTCTCACTCTTGCTTATTCCAACAACCTTTTGATATCCTCTCTCATACAAGTGAAACAAGAAAAGGTACTGTGAAAAAAGGATATATGTGAAATTATGAAATGGATGATTATAGGAAGCTCTGTAGTCAACTAGCATCAACATGTTGAATAGATGAGCTGGGCAGAAAAGATGTTGACAGTGTACAGAAATTCATAAGGCAGTATCTACACAAGCAATGTATAACTGCATACCAAGGGTTAAGCAAGCAAATTGAGTAGGGATGAAATGGATTAACAGAGAAATTAAGCAAGCTTTGTTGAAAAGATTATGGAGGAGGTACAAGACAGCTGGTGTTGATCTGATCTGCGAAGAGTATAAAGTGCAGGCTAGAAAGGTGATGAGCATTTGAAAGGAAGAAAAGTTGCAGTATGAGAGGAGATTGGCTGGTCAGGCCAAGTGGGAAACAAGGGAATCTTGTTTCCCACTATTATATGGGAAACAAGAGAAAGAATAATTATGGCAGGTTGACACTGGTGGACAGTCATCACAGCAGAATGATCATTGCAAAGGATATAGTGGAATTATTGAATGGGCACTTTATCAGCATACATCATACTGGTGTAAATTATGCCATGCAATATGAAGAAAGGAGAAAAGTATTCAGAGAATTGGAAATGAAAGAATCAGGTGTTGATTGCATCAAATGTTAATAAGGCTGTGGGTAATGGGGTGACATATCACCATGTATTCTAAAGAATGTGCACAACAGTTAGCTATGTCCTGATTGTTTAATGAAAATCTTGCAGTGGGCAAAGTTCGTTCCTAAGGAGTGGAAGGAAAACAAAACAAATGGTGATGAAGAAATGTGTAAACAACTTGGATTAGTGAACAAAGGAAGGGTAATTATTATGGGTGATTTTAATTATGGTGGTATGGTATAGATTGGAATGAAGAGATAGCATTTGGGAATAAGGAAAATTAATTTCTCGAGTTCTTGAGAAATAACTATCTCATGAGGAGAGAAAAGTTTATAAACCAGTATGTATAACTGCAGTTGTAGTCAAGGTGTTGGAGAGATTGCTTAGGAATAGAATACTAGATTGGCTTGATGCAGAGTATTCTTTCTGATGATCAGCATGGATCTGTAAGAGAGATAGGTGTTGTTTTAGCAGTTTACTTGCATCTTATGATAATGTAATAAGTGTGTTAGATAAGGGAGAAACATATAGTAATATTCTTGGACTTTGCAAAAGCATTTGATAGATTACCATATAAGTTGGTGCACAAGTTGCAGAGGATGGGAATAGACAGTGTATTGGTTTCATGGATTGATTACTGTTCTCTGAACAATACCAGCAAGTTGTGTATGATGGAGCAGTTTCTCAAAAAAGGATGGTAACCAATGGCACGCCATGCACAGGGTTCTGTTCTTGGGCCACTGCTGTTTAACTAGTTGTAAATGTTATATTATTTGGATTGACTGGGGATCATAATATGTTTGCTGATAATTCAAAGTTTTTGGAAGAACTTCCGCTTCAGGAAATGCATTCCATGTTCCTACCACTCCATGCAAAAACTTACTTCTTACCCTTTTATTTACTACTTCCTTTTGTAACTTCCAGGTATGCCCTCACTTCTTGTTCTACCATATGAAAAATATCCTCAGTGTTAATCCCATAATAACCCTTCAAGAGCTTAAATGTCTCAGTCATATCCTTTCTCTGTCTTCTATCCACCAAACTCTGCAGTCTACATGCCTTCAGTTTATCCTCATAACAAATATTGTACAGTCCTGGTATCATTTTTGTTTATCCATCTCTGAACTCGGTCCAAGGTTACTTCATCCCTTTCATAACCCACTCATCAAATCTGAGTACAGAAATCCAGATGTGGTCTCAAATAGTGGCAATGGTTATTATTATTATTATTCAGGCCTCCATGGAGTCGAAAGACTCATCGTGGGAGGTCCTTCCTAAGAACATAAAGTCTGTCAAGACTCATCGAGGGGAGATCTCCCCCTAAGAAACACAAAGTCTATCATACCACTCCTTAAACTCAATGACCGTTCTCGCTCTCACCACTCCATCATGCAATGCATTCCATGGCTCAACCACCCTCCATGCAAAGAAACCACTCCTCACCCTGTTGCTCACAGATTCCTTTCATAACTTCCAGGGATGGCCTCGTGTAATCACTCCTTCACGCTGTTCAACCAAGCGAAAGAACTCCCCAGTGTCAACCCTGTAACCACCTCTCAACAGTTTAAAAGTCTCAATCATATCACCACTCCTTCTTCTATCCACCAAACTCTGCAGTCCACATTACCTCAGCCGATCCTCGTAACTATCCTTGTACAGTCCTGAAACCATCTTTGTCATCCGTCTTTGTATCCTTTCCACAGTTAATTTATCCCCTTCAAAAGCTGGAGACCAAATCTGAGAACAATAGTCCAAGTGTGGTCTGATCAGAGACTTATACAACGGAATGATAACCCTCTTATCTCTGCAGGACAGTGTCTTTCTCATAATTGCAGCAATCCTCTGTGTTACCTTCACCACCTTTGCAATATGTCCCCTAAACTTCAGGTTTCTATCAATCATCAACCCCAGAACTCTTATCTCCTCTACTTCCTCCAGTATAACTCCTCCCATAGAGTATGCTGCATCCCATCGATGTTTCCCAAACCTCAAGACCTTACATTTTGCTGCATTAAACCAACATCCCCCATTCATTTGCCCATCTATCTAACTTATTCAAATCCTTCTGCAGGGCTACCACATCTGCACAATTACTAATAATCCTTCCTAGCTTCGCATCATCCGCAAACAACTGAATATCCCTTTGCAATCCACTGGCAAAGTCATTGATATAAAGGTTAAACAATATAGGTTCTAGTACTGAGCCCTGTGGCACCCCACTTGTAACCCTCTGCCTCCTTGAAACTTCTCCACAATACACAACTCTCTGATACCTATCAGACAGCCAATCCTGAATCCAGCTGACCAATCTGACATTGAGACCCATGTGCTGCAACTTAAATATCAGCTTACCATGTGGCACCCTGTCAAATGCCTTTGCTAAGTCTAAGAAAATTGCAGCATATGCCTTTTCCTCATCTAATGTTCTTGTAACTTTATTATAAAAGGCTAGCATATTGCTAAAACAAGAGTGCCCTTTCACAAATCCATGTTGATTCTCACAGATAACATTACCCTCATCTGTCCAATGTTGTATACGGTCCCTCATTACTTTCTCCAAAATCTTAACAACTACTGATGACACACAGACTGGCCTATAATTAGTCACTTCCAGTGTGTTACCACCCTTATGCAATGGCACTATCTTACCTTCCTTCCATTCCCTGGGCACCTTTGCTGAAGACAGACTTTCATTGAAAACCAGGTTAAAGGCACTGTCAGTTCCCTGGCACATTCTCTCAAAACTCGTGGTGAAATACCATCCAGTCCCAAAGCTTTACTGACATCCAGAGTACTCAGTATCTGAAACACACTCTCCTCCTGTACCTCTAAACCTCTAACCAGCCCTATCACTCTAGCATTAAAACTGACTCCTATAGGATGAAATACTCCAATAAAGTGTTCATTGAACAATTCCACTATGTCCTCTGCATCAGTCACTCTATTCCCATTTTTATCCCACAATATCATTCTTCCACAGTCATTTCTTCTCTACTGGCCACATAGCTAAAAAATTCCCTAGGATTTTCTTTGGATCTTAGGGCCAATCTCCTCTCATATTCCAGTTTCGCTTTCCTTACCACACTAGTCACTCTTCTGGCCTGTGTCTTATATTCTTCATGCATCCTCTCTTCACCTGCCTCCTTATATCTCTTCCATAGCCTCTTTTTCGCATGCAATTCCTGTTTAATATTGTTTGTCATCCACTTTACTCCAAATTGTGTCCTCTTCTTCACTCATGGTATACAACTTACCATTGCTGCTAACAAATATTCTTTCACAATTTCCCATGCACTAATGATATCCCAGCCTTTCAATTCCTCCCTCCATGAAACTTCCTGAAGTTTATATCTCAGAATATTATAATTACCTAAATTACAATTCCACATAAGTTCATGCCTCTTCGATACTCCTGCATGTCTATTCAATTTCCAAGTCAAACCATTCGGTCACTCTCTTCAACTGGTGGGAGAGATGTCATCTCAGTTATTATCAACTCTTCTGATGTTATAACCAAATCCAAAGCTCTTGAACCTCTTGTTCGCTCTGTTACATGTTGCCTAAGACATTTGTCCCTCAAGCATTCTAGAAATTCCATTCCCCTATTGCTACATGCATCTTTCTCTCTCCAATTTATACTACTGTGGTTAAAATCTCCCATAACAATCATTCTTCTTGCACTTGCCAAACTTTGCTGTCTAAACATCTCCTGGCTCCAGGGTCTGTAGGAACACTCCACTAAATATCCTGTCTTGCCTACCCCTACCTCACACCATATGCTCTCAAAATTATTTGTCTCACTTCCTTCCAAAACCTCCACTCTTAGAGGACATAGGTCATCACTTATCATAAGCAGTACCCCACCACCACGCTTTCTCCTACTATCCTAACGAAAAATGCTATACCCAGCGACTTCTATTCCTGTTGTTATATCCCCCTTCTGTCAACCACGTCTCAGTGATCCCAATAATTTTTGGCCAGGCTGATGCTATCTGTGCCACCAATTCCACTCCCTTATTACAGATACTCCTGGCATTAGTATAAAGCATATAAATGCCATTGTTTCTATACCCAGCATTATCCCTTCTAGACTCCACTGGGCTCAGTGCTACCTGACATCGTCTCCCTTCTCTCAAGAATCCATTCCCACAAGAGGCCAGCCCTGCTATCATCCTCCCTGGGACACACTGACTCGTTCAGAACAGCAATCTCTCCAGATGCCTGGTTTCCTTCCTCATTCAAATGTAAGCGGTCTCTCGCATACAATTCCTCTCTTTCCTCAAACGCACTCCAAGCGTCCACATATACCAGTCCTCTCTTGTCACACATTCTCACTATTATGCCATTCAATATCACTGCTCTTCTGCTCAGTTCATCATTATCATACCTAGGCAACACGCACACTATTTTTCCTCTCTCTGTCTTCTTCCGTACAGCTTCAAGCAAAAATCTCATATTTCTCGCTGCCTGAATTACATTACCACTCAAATCATTTGTTGCTACCATCACAATCATCTCATCCACCCTTTCACCTCTCTTAATTTCCTTTCTATTGTTCCTCCTGGCAAACACTCCTCACGCATCCTATCTTGAACACCACGGATCATTGAGTCGCCATACATTATACCTCTTACCATTCTCTCTCTCTCTCCTATTGTTTCCATTCTCTCCTCTTCTTTCATTCCCATAGGTCTCTCTCATTCCCTCTCTTCTACTGCTATTCTCTCTTCTAGCATTCCCATACCCCTCTCTCCTACTGTTTCCATTCTCCCCTCTTCTAGCACTCACGTACATCTCTCTCATTCCCTCTCTCCTACTGTTTCCGTTTTCTCCACTTCTAGCACTTCCATATCCCTCCCTCATTCCATCTCTCCTACTGTTTCCATCCTCTCATCTTCTAGCATTCCCATATCTCTCTCTCTCATTCCATCTCTCCTACTGTTTCCATTCTCTTCTCTTCTAGCACTTTCATATATGTCTCT
Organism: Typopeltis vanoorti; assembly: GCF_054136105.1. Taxonomy (NCBI): domain Eukaryota; kingdom Metazoa; phylum Arthropoda; class Arachnida; order Uropygi; family Thelyphonidae; genus Typopeltis; species Typopeltis vanoorti. Next base: position 115,680,265 of record NC_143563.1, on the reverse strand, counting down.
CATTCCCTCTCTTCTACTGTTTCCATTCTCTCCTCTTCTAGCACCCACATACCTCTCACTCATTTCCTCTCTTGTTTCCTTTCTCTCCTCTTCTAACACTCCCAAATTTCTCTATCTCCCCCACTGTGATTTGGCTTGCATTTATCTCTTCCATTCTCCTAATCTTATCTTTCATACTTCTGCTCTCATTCACAAGACATTCCACCTCCTCTTTCAGCTCATCTATCTCTCTCTGCAGGTCAGTCACTCTTAATCTAAATTCACTCTCCCAAACAAAACCATCTCCTAAACTTTCACAGTCACTCATGCCTTCCACACTATCAACTATTATTTTCTCATTCATACATATATTTTTTTCATTCTCTCCTCATTTTTGTGTTGAATATTGATAATTCAACACTAATTTCCTCCCACTGCCTGCATTTTGCACACATACGCTCTCCACTCTCTTTAACAAGCCACATATCTAATTCTCGAGATGCATACATGCCACAAAGTCCCTTATGATATTTCTTATAATCGAAGTCTTAAATGGAGGAGGACTTGGTGATACGCCACTTACAACTGCAGCTGAATCCGCCATCATTCCTTACTGCCGAGTAGCGTAATCATTAATTATTCAATTAATAAATTCCGTTAAATAAATAGGAAAAAAGTACAAACAATTACAAACAAAACAAAACATTTAAGTACACTAAATAAAATGAAATATAACTAAATACAGTAACGAAAACTTAGCTTCGTTTTGTCTTCTACCGTTATGCATTCGATGAGGCAGTGTGGTGTAATGTGGAGGTTGAGAGGGAGACATATTTAGTTTGGTGTTCTTATGGGCCTGAGAATGTGGTGGTGGTGATGAAGAAATGTATAAACAACTTGGATTCGTGAACAAAGAAAGGGTAATTATTATGGGTGATTTTAATTATGGGTATAGACTGGAATGAAGAGATAGCATTTGGTAATAAGGAAAATGAATTTCTTGAGTTGTTGAGAGATAACTATCTGAGGCAGCACAGTAAAGGAGAGCAGGCGAGGATCGAAGATAAAGTTCTAGATCTGATCATTTCATGAGAGGATGTAATTGTGAGAGGGGTTTCACACTTTCTTCCAGCTGCTGAAAGTGATCATTTGGGTTCTGGTTAGTCATATGCAGACTTTTGTGAGGAAAGGATATATGTGGAATTATAAGGCTGGTGATTTTGACAAGCTTAAGAAACTGCTTGGAGCTATAACATGGAATGAGGAGTTGAGCAGTAAGGAAATAAATGCTGCATGGAAACTGAAAAAGAAATACATAACACCATCAATGTGTGAATGTATTCCGAAGGCCAAAAGGCTGAATGAGTGTAAAATGGATGAATGTGGAGCTTAAGCATGAAATCTGGAACAAGAAAGTACTTTTGAGGAAGTACAAGATGAATAGTAGTAATAATAAGTCACATGAAGAATATAAAGAACAAACCAGGATAGTGACTCAGTTAGTAAGGAAAACAAAAGCAGAGTATGAGCAGAAATTGGCAGCTGGAAGAAAGTGTGAAACCCCTCTCACAATTACATCCTCTCGTGAAAAAAAACTCTCTAGGGTTTTTCTAGATATATGGCAAGTAGAAGGAAGAATGATCATGGTAAGATGAAGATAATCAATGAAAGTGGCAGAATGGTAACTGCTACAGAAGACATTGCTGAGGTATTCAGTGATCAATTTAAGTGTGCTTCATCCTGATCAGGATGAAACCATGAGGAACATAACTGTAGAGGACATAGGAAAGGGTGGTTTAATTGTGAGTGAGTAGGAGGTATTTGAGAAAATAAATAAGATTGTTGTTAATAAGGTTATAGGATTTGATGACATACCACCATGCACCTTAAGGGAATGTTCCAGGGAATTGGCAATAGCATTGGCATACCTATTTAATAAGTCTTACAATAACACAGGCTCCAAGGGAGTGAAAGGAAGGTAAAATTGTTCCACTACATAAAGGTGGTGATAAGGCTGTAGCTTCAAATTATAAGCCATCTGTATATTTGGAGTTATTATTATTATTTGTCACCTCCAGGGAATCCAAGGACTCATCAAGGGAGGGCATCCACTCTACAGCTCTGCTTCCACCACTCACAATCCACCAACTGACCGCAACTACAGCAACGCCATCTACCGCCAACCACTGCCACTTCCACAGACAATCACAAACATCCATGTCCACGGTGGGATTCAAACCCGCAGCCTCTTAACTGGAGAGTGAACGCGCTAACCACTCGTCCAGCCAGGCTGGCAGTTGTGGGGAAGTTACTGGAGAGATTGATGAGAAGTAGGATACAGAAATGGGTTGATAACAGCAGTATTCTCTGTGGTTATCAACGTGGGCTTGTTAAAGGGAGATCGTGTTTCACTAACTTACTAATGTACTATAACAAGGTGATATATATACCTTGAATAGGGAATATATGCATATACAGTGGTGTACTTAGATTTTGCAAAGGCATTTGATAGACTGCCACATGACAAGCTCTTATAATAAATTGAAACCGATGGGAATGGATAACAGACTTCTGAGTTGGATCAGTGACTGGCTGTCAGATAGGTATCAGAAAGTTGTATATGGGGGTGTGATATCCCGAAAGAGAAAGGTCGCTAGTGTGCTGCAGGGATCAGTTTTGGGGCCATTGTTGTTCAATTTGTATGCTAATGATATTGGGAATGGGTTTAACTAGTGATATGCAGCTGTTTGCAGATGATGCAAAACTTGGGAGAGCAATGCAAAGTCTAGTGAATGTTATGGCTTTATAGGAGGAAGTGGAACTGTCAGTTCAATGTTGCAAAGTGTAAGGTTTTGAGATTTGGTAAGCAACAATGGGATGCAGAGTATACACTTGGCAGGAAACTTTAACAGAAGAAGAGGAGATGAGAGATCTAGGAGTAATGGTGGAAAAGGACTTATAATTCAGGGACCACACTGCACAAGTTGTGAAGACATCACATCAGATAATGGCAATGATATGGAGGACCTTGACATGCAGAAATAGAGAAGTTATGATACCATTGTATAAGGCCTTGATCAGGCCTCATATTTAGGGATCCCAGATACATTTGAAAAAAATACAGGACACTTATGACTAAGGGTGAAAGTTTAGTATGTGCCACCACAAACCGTACACTCCACTTTATCTGTCTCGCCCAATTTAGTAGATTTTTTTAAAAATGGAAATTGAGTTTTTAAAGCATCTGTATAATCGCACTTCCTTTTCAGCATTTTCAACATTCAACAGGGCCACAGGAAAAATGAAAAACCATACATTTTAACAGCAGTCGTACAGTAATTAATACTCTGCAAGCACCAACCTGTTTCTCTCGGAACAAGCTTCTAAAATGGCATGGGTCAAGCGGACAACGTTCCATGCTATTTAAAGCTGAGCCAATATCACAGCACATGCCAAAATGTCAATGCACGTGTGCACTGTTCTAATGAACTTATCATTGTTGCAGTGTTGCCATCACTCGCATTGAGAAAATAACAACGCATCTACAGTTCCCTGTAATGACAGAGAGCAATGTTTGTAATAGAATAGAAATTGTAACTCATCGATTTTGTTATTCAGTCTTGAACGCTAAAATACAGGACAAAAAGCTGTCCTGAAGAGTTTTCTCGGGACAACGGGACACAGCCAAAAATAGGATGATCCCATATTTAAGGGACACCTGGGATCCCTACCCATATTTATTATTGTGCACAGATTTGGTTGCCTTGTTTTCATGGTGACAAGGATATGTCGGAAAGGATCCAGAGAAGATTCAAAAAGGTGGTCAGTGGTCTTTGGAATGTGGAGTATGAGAACATATTGAGAGAGTGTAAGTTGCAGAGCCTCCTGAATAGGAGGAAAGAGAGGGGAGGGGGTATAATTGAGACATATAAGCTAGTCAGGGATTGTTATCACGTGGATATAGAGATTTTTCACAGAATAGGAGAGGGGACTATGACAAGAAGTCATTGCTGGAAAATGTATGTGGAGGGTGTGAGTGAAGGAGTGAGAAGCAGGTTCTTTGCATGGAGAGGTTGGTGAGTGGAATGCATTGCCTGAATGTTGTGGGTGTAATCACATTGAATCAGTTTAAGGCACGGTTGAATGAGCATTGTGTTCAATAGTGGAGTCCAAGACTCATCCCACGATGAGTCTTGGACTCCATGGAGGTCAAATATTAATAATAATAAAACCTTTATACAATAGGACCACCATACTTTTATCTCTTGTGGCCAATGTCCTCCTCGATATTGTGGCAAATCACAGATGTCTTCACAAGCTTTGCAATATCCAAACAGTGACAATATCCAAAGATTTAATAAATAATATGCAAAAAGTGTCATCCATTATACTGCTGCAAGCTTTTTTCTAAGTCTATGATAATTGCCTGTCTTATAATTTCACATAAATTACTTCTACCTTGATACTTCTATATGCCTATTCATCCTCCAAGTCAAGACTACATGGTCACTCTCACTAACTAGGAGTGAGTATGACATTTCAGTCATAAACTCTATTGCTATGCACAAATCCAAAACTCTTGATCTCATGTTCATTCCACAACATGCACAGTTGTCCCTCAATAAATCCAAAAATTCAGTTCCCTTAGCACTGAATGCAGTCTCCTCTGCCTAGTTCATGTTACTATAGTTGAGATCTCCCATAATGATCACTTGCTTTGCACTTGCCAAACTAATCTTCCCAAACATTTCCTGCAGATCATTATTCTTTGGTGTTAGCTACATCCCACTAAATATTTTTTGGTATCTTCTAAATGTCTATCTCAGACTAGATACTCTCAAAACCATTAGTTTTATTTTCATTTGGGGACCTTTTGCCTATATATAGGTAAAGGATTAAAACAAGAATATAATTTCCGGTTAGTACAATTTATTTAATAAACAAGAAAAAAAAACTTATAGAAATAATTCCTGTTGCATTGTCCAGTCGGTTGGTCCACTCGTGGACCAACAGGACCATAAGGGGCAATCATCTTGAATGTAAGGGAAGCGGCACTCCCATGGATCCCTAGCTGGATCTATCCTCTCCTTCTTCTACTTTGAGGAAGATCCACTTACTTTAATCTTTCCTATAAGGCCTTATCAGCCAACTCTTCTTATTTTATGGCCCTTATGCTATTAGAGTACTCGAGGGCCATGGGGGCTTTTCATTTCTGGCCTTACAAATATGCCCTCTCTATAAACCTTACTATAATTCTTCTATAATCTACTCTTTCCCCTTCAATATACCCTATTCCTCCTATGGGTTTAAATTCAGATGACTATTCCATCGTCAGGATAGTCCCCTAACATGGAGAACATAATCCTACTTGTAAGCCGACAGAAAAAGATAATCGGATTGAATCTATGGGAAACGACCCTGGAATGGAAAAGGTAAAACAAAAATGGAAACGACAAAATATAATACACATAAACTGGAATGTAAGAGCAATAGCAGAATTAGACTTATTAAATGAAAGAAATTTTAAAATAGCAGTAATCACTGAAAAAAAAGAAATTAAAAGGAACTATGAGAACTGAAAATTTTAATGTGATATACAGTGGAGTCAACAGAGACCAAAGAGCACAAGCAGGAGTCATGATTTGGATTCATAACTCCCTTTCAAAACAGTTAAAACATTATAAATTATGGAATGAAAGAATAATAGAAGCTAGAATAAAAATAGATAGAGGCTATTTAACAATAATTGGTTTATATGCCCCAGAAGAAAGAAGAGAACAGGATAATATTGATTTTTATAATCAGCTACAAAACATATATAATAAAATAAATAAAAATGATTACATAATTTTAGCAGGAGACTTAAATGCAAGAATTGGAAACACGAAAATTAATAATAATATAGGAATGCATGGAGAACACACTCTAAACAGAAATGGTAAAAAATTGATTGACTTTGTAGTTTATAATAACCTAAAAATAATGAATTCCTTCTATAAACATAAAGACATACATATATATACTTGGGCAGTACATAGAGGATGGAAATCAATATTAGATTACTTCATATTAAATGAAAAGACATCAAAAATTTTCACATGTTAGAGTTCACAGAGGATATGAAATAAGCAGTGACCACTTGTTAAAATAAAATTAAGATTACCACCTAAATGGCTACAAGTAACAAGAACAGAAAGAAAAATTGAATCATTTGTTTATAAAACTAGACTATTGAATGACACAAATGTACAATGGCTATATGAACAAAGAATTAACCAATATCTAGATAAAATAAAACAAAATGAAGAAATAGAAACAGAATGGCTTAATATAAAAACAATACTAAATGCAGCAGCAAATGAAAGCTTAGGAAACACCAAAAATTCAATAAAAGAAAAAAACTGCAGATCTGGGATGATACAATCAGAGAAATAATCAAAAAGAAAAAAGAAGCCTATCACAAATGGTTAAGCAGTAAAAGATTAGAAGATGAAATAGAATATAAAAGAATAAGAAACATAACTAAAAGAGAAGTCAGAAAAAGATAACTTGGAACATGATTTATATAAAATAAGACCCAATGTATATAAGATTTTGAAACACTTAAATGCAGATTCCAAAGAAAACATAAAATTAAACACTGAATTGAAATGAGAAGAATTTCAAAATTACTACACAGAACTGTGGACAGACAAATATTTTAAAAAAGACAATTGACAAAAAATTAATGAAAATGAAAAGGAAATAACTGAAGAAGAATTAGAAATCAGCCTGAAAGAAACAAGAAATGGAAAAACACCTGGAGAAGATAAGCTAGGTTCAGAACTATATAAATATTATTATTATTATTATTATTATTATTATTATTATTCAGGCCTCCATGGAGTCAAAAGACTCATCGTGAGAGGTCCTTCCTAAGAACATAAAGTCTGTCAAGACTCATCGAGGGGAGGTCCCCCCTAAGAAGCACAAAGTCTATCATACCACTCCTTAAACCCATTGACCGTTCTCGCTCCCACCAATCCATCAGGCTATGCATTCCACGGTTCAACCACCCTCCACACAAAGAAACTACTCCTTACACTCTTGCTCACAGTTTCCTTTCTTAACTTCCAGGGATGGCCTCTTGTCATCACTCCTTTCCGCTGTTCAACCAAGCGAAAGAACAACCAAGTGTCAATTCTGTAACCACCTCTCAACAGTTTAAAAGTCTCAATCATATCACCTCTCCTTCTTCTATCCACCAAACTCTGCAGTCCACATTACCTCAGCTGATCCTCATAACTATGCTTGTACAGTCCTGAAACCATCTTTATCATCCGTCTTGGTATCCTTTCCACAGTTAATTTATCCCCTTCAAATCCTGGGGACCAAATCTGAGAACAATAGTATAAGTGAGGTCTGATCAGAGACTTATACAACGGAATGATAACCCTCTTATCTCTGCAGGTCAGTGTCCTTCTCATAATTGCAGCAATCCTCTGTGTTACCTTTACCACCTTTGCAATATGTCCCCTAAACTTCAGGTTTCTATCAATCATCAACCCCAGATCTCTTGTTTCCTCTACTTCCTCCAGTATAACTCCTCCCATTGAGTATGCAGTGTCCCATCGATGTTTCCTAAACCTCAAGACCTTACATTTTGCTGCATTAAACCGACATCCCCCATTCATTTGCCCATCTAACTAGCTTATTTAAATCCTCTTGCAGGGCTACCACATCTGCACTATTACTAATAATCCTTCCCAGCTTCGCATCTTCCGCAAACAACTGAATATCCCCTTCCAATCCACTGGCAATGTCATTAATATAAAGGTTGAACAATATAGGTCCTAGTACTGAGCCCTGTGGGACCCCACTTATAACCATCTGCCTCCTTGAAACTGCTCCACCATACACAACTCTCTGATACCTATCAGACAGCCAATCCAGTTGACCAATCTGACATCCAGACCCATGTGCTGCAACTTAAATATCAGCTTATCATGTGGCACCCTGTCAAATGCCTTCGCTAAGTCTAAGAAAATTGCAGTATATGCCTTTCCCTCATCTAATGTTCTTGTAACTTTATTATAAAAGGCTAGCATATTGCTAAAACAAGCGTGCCCTTTCACACATCCATGTTGACTCTCACAGATAACATTACCCTCATCTGCCCAATGCTGTATACGGTCCCTCACTACTTTCTCCAAGATCTTAACTACTGATGACACACAGACTGGTCTATAATTAGACACTTCCAGTCTGTTACCACCCTTATGCAATGGCACTATCTTACCTTCCTTCCATTCCCTGGGCACCTTTGCCAAAGCCAGACTTTCATTCAAAAGCCAGGTTAAAGGCACTGTCAATTCCCTAGCACATTCTCTCAAAACTCGTGGTGAAATACCATCCAGTCCCACAGCTTTACTGACATCCAGAGTACTCAGTATCTGAAACACACTCTCCTCCTGTACCTCTAAACCTCAAACCAGCCCTATTCCCTCTAGCATTAAAACTGAATCCTCTAGGATGAAATACTCCAATAAAGTGTTCATTGAACAATTCCACTATGTCCTCTGCATCCGTCACTCTTTTCCCATTTTTAGCACACAATATCATCCTTCCACAGTCATTTCTCCTCCTACTGGCTACATAGCTAAAAAATTCTCTAGGATTTTCTTTGGATCTTAGGGCCAATCTCCTCTCATATTCTAGTTTCGCTTTCCTTACCACACTAGTCACTCTTCTGGCCTGTGTCTTATATTCTTCATGCATCTTCTCTTCACCTACCTCCTTATATCTCTTCCATAGCCTCTTTTTCGCATGCAGTTCCTTTTAAATATAGTTTGTCATCCACTTTACTCCAAATTGTGTCCTCTTCTTCACTCGTGGTACACAACTTCCCATTGCTGCTAACAAATGTTCTTTCACAATTTCCCATGCATTAATGATATCCCACCCTTTCAATTCCTCCCTCCATGAAACTTCCTGAAGTTTATGTCTCAGAATATTATAATCACCTAAATTACAATTCCACATAAGTTCATGCCTCTTCGATACTCCTGCATATCTATTCATTTTCCAAGTCAAAACTATATGGTCACTCTCTCCAACTGGTGGGATAGATGTCAACTCAGTTATTATCAACTCTTCTGATGCTATAACCAAATCCAAAACTCTTGAACCTCTTGTTCCCTTTGTTACATGTTGCCTAAGACATTTGTCCCTGAAGAATTCTAGAAATTCCAATCCCCTATTGCTACATGCATCTTCCTCTCTGCATTTTATACTGCTGTGGTTAAAATCTCCCATAACAATCATCCTTCTTGCACTTGCCAAACTTAGCTGTCTAAACATCTCCTGGTCCCCATCCTTTCCCGGTTTCTGGAGCAACAATGTCGGATGTCGATATTTCTAATGCACTTATTTCCTCCAACTGCCTGCATTTTGCACACATACGCTCTCCGCTCTCTTTTACAAGCCACATATCTAATTCGCAAGATGCATACATGCCACAAGTACTGCATGCCACAAAGTCCCTTATGATGTTGCTTATAATTGAGTTCTTAAATGGCGGAGGACTTGGTGATACGCCACTTGCGACTGCTGCTGAATCCGCCATCATTCCTTACTGCTGAGTAGCGTAATCTTTAATAATTATTCAATTAATAAAATCCGTTAAATAAATAAGAAAAAAAATGTACAAACAATTACAAGCAAAAAAACATTTAAGTACTGAATATAATTTAAAAAAATGAAATATAACTGAATACAGTGATGAAAACTTAGCTTCGTTTTGTCTTCCACCGTTATGTATTCGATTCCGACGGTAACCAAAATATATTATATCGCGACAGCAACTAACTTCCAAAAAACAACAACTGAAGTACACTCGTATTCAGAGATACAAATTAGCACTCAAAAACGTAGAAAAAAGGGGGAAAAAATGGACTATTCACCGATTAAAAATCGCTTTCTTCTCAATATGCAGGAACAAGAATCAAAGAAAGACTCATATTATTTTTAAATAAAATTTACTCAACTGGTATCTCCCCAATAGAATGGAAAAAAGCAATGGTGATTCCTATCTTTAAGAAAGGTAATAGAGATGACCCTAATAACTATAGAGGTATCAGTATACTAAATTCCTGTTACAAAATATATAGCAGAATCTTAAATAACAAACTAATGAAATATTCCGAAAACTTTATTCTAGAGGTACAGAATGGATTTAGAAAAGGACTATCATGTATAGACCGAGCCTTTTGCCTAAAATTAAGAATAGAGAAAGGAAGAGAATATAATTTAGAAACACACATTGCATTTATTGACTTTGAAAAAGCATTCGACAAAGTTAAAAGAAACATATTATTTAACATATTAAAAGAAAGACAAATACCAAATAATATCCTAAAAGCTATCACAAGTATATATATGAAAATAATCAAATACAAATAAGATTAAATCATGAACTATTATATACAAGAAAGATAAAGCAAGGGGTCCGACAGGGATATCCCCTCTCAGCAACTCTTTTTAATATCTACTGAAATGAAATAATAAAATGGAATAAAAATTTGCATCAAGGAATTAAACTTTCTCCTACAGTTAACTTAAACACCCTCCTCTTTGCCGATGACCAAATAATAATTACAAATTCTGAAGATAACTTACAGAAAGCTATTTTTGATCTAAATGAGATATCCAAAGATTATGGTATGATAATATCAATGGAAAAATCAAAAACTATGGCCTTTAAAGGACAAGATCCAGCAAGAACTAAAATAATAATAGATAACAATATTTTAGAACAATTGAATTCATTTAACTACCTAGGATGTACGATGACATATGAAAATGAAAAAGATATAAACATAAAAATTGCAAAATATTTAAAAATAACAGGTGTAATTAACTCTATATTTAAACCAAACCTAGTTCAAAAACAAACCAGGCTAAAAGTATACAATACATTAGCCCTACCAGTCTTAATGTATGGAAATGAAATCTGGACAATAAAACAAAAAGACAAACAAAGATTACCAACAGCAGAAATGAAGTTTATGAGAAAAACTGCAAAGTATGCCCTATTTGATCACAAAAGAAACGAAGATATTATGAAAGAATTAAACCAAGAACCAGTAATAGAAAAAATTAAAAAATATAAACATAAATGGATGGAACACGTTCAAAGAATGAAAACAGAAAGATTACCAAAACAAGCCTTAAAGTACAAGCCATTAGGAAAAAGAAAACAGGTCGTCCTCATAAACGATGACTTCTAGGGCCGGAAGAGGCCATGCTAGGCCTAAATCCTTGATACGCATGATGATGATGATGATGACTGTCCAGTCTTTTATGTACTACATTTCAAAATATCAATTTTTCTTTTCATTTAAGTGCATTGCCTTGATAATAACACAGATTAGATTCTCAACATACGAGGGTGGTCTAAAGGTTCTCGGCCTAACAATGAAAAAACAAATTTATAATTTCAAAATTATTTTTATTTCTCAGCATCCCTTAAGACTAATACATTTATTCCATCGATGCTCCAGTGCCATTATCCTGTCCCTGTAGTGGTTCTCAGTAAGATCTGCAAAACACCCCTCTACAGGCTGTAATCACCTCTTGATTCAAAGAAAAACGCTGACCAGCGATGAAGAGTATTAATTTTGGGAAGAGATAGAAGTCAGAGGGAGCCAAATCTGGGGAATAGGGTGGATGTTCCAACAATTCATAGTGCAGATCCTTTAATTTTCCAATTGTCAAAATACTTTTGTGGGCAGGTGCATTATCCTGATGAAAGGTGATTTTTTTCTTCTGGAAACCGAGTCTTTTCTCATGAAATTTTTCATCTGGTTAAAAGACCAGAATAATGTTCCCCAGTTATTGTTTTACCCTTTACAAGAAAATTAATAAACACAAAATACGAGGCTAATCTTCTTGAATGGCAGTCAGTCTCAAGTAGAGTAATGTGGGCAAATATGAGAATGGGGAACTGGACAATGAGACATTTGTGCCTATGATCCCACAGAAGGTTCTACTAAGGTAGAAGTGGAGGAATTTTTTGACGCTTTAGAAAAAGCAACTGACACAATGAAAAAGGAAAAGTTGATCCTTGTTGGGGATCAAAATAGCAGAGTAGGAAATGATTGTGAGACATACAAAAATATTTTGGGAAAATTTGGTGAAAAGAGCAAAGCTAATAATAATGGCAAATATCTGTTGGATTTCTGCTCAGGACATGGACTGGTTATTACTAACACCATGTTCCAACATAAAAATGTGCACAAATTCACATGGAGAGAAGAGGCTAGGAATAAGAAAAGTCTCATTGACTATGTTATTGTTGATAGTGATGTTTTCTCCCTGGTGCAGGACACCAGAGTGTACAGAGGATTTGAAATTGGAAGTGAACACTATTTAGTCTTGAGCAGGATAAAATTGAATATCATATTGAAAAGAATAACATGCAAGAAAGTTTTAAAGTGAATAAAAGTTGAGCAGCTCTCAGATGTGACCTGTAGACTAAAATACACAAAGATTATTGAAGAAAAAATGTAAGAGTTTGAGAACAGAAATCAAACTTTGGAGATTGAGTGGCAAACTCCGAAGAAAACATTGATTGATTATGCCAGAGAGTCATGTGGTGAGGTTGTCTGCAAGGATAAAAAAAAAATCAGAACTCCCTGGTGGACACAGGAAGTTAAAGAGGCAGTGAAGGAAAAGAAGAAAGCATATCAAAAGTTCCTGGCAAATAAGTCAGCTTTTACTCTTAGAGAATACAGAGACAAATGTAAGAAAGCTAAACAGTGTGTAAAACTAGCTAAACAAAAGTCATGGGAGGATTTTGTCAAGAATATAGAAAATAAATATCAAGAAGGTGGCAAAATATTCTGGAGGTTGTTGAAGAAGCTTAGGAATGGAGGAAAGAGTGCTATAAAAGGAGTTAGAGATGATAAAGGTGACATGAAAACAGAAGAAAAAGATATCCTTGAAGTATGGAGTAATTACTTTGAAAAACTGCTAAATGAAACAAGCAGTGATGACAGCACAGTGATAAAAAACACTGACCAGGCATGCAGTCAGGAATACATGAAGTAGAAAAACCATACTTGAAGTAGAAAAAGCCATCAAAGGCTTGAAATGTGGAAAGGAAGCAGGAGTAGATAATATTCGACAGAAATGCTGAAGTATGGTGGTATAAAAGTCTTACAGTGGCTGCACTGCATAGTTCAGAAAGCCTGGACAGAGGGACGAATTCCCGATGATTGGAGTAGAGCTCTCATAGTACCCATATATAAAAAGGGAAATAAAATTGAATGTGAGAATTACAGAGGTATTTCTCTACTGAGTGTTCCTGGCAAGATCTATGCAAGTATACTTGAGAAACGGTTGAGAAGAATTGTGGAAGAAAAGCTTGGTGAAGAACAAGCTGGATTCAGGCCAAATAGAGGCTGTCAGGATCAGATCTTCACTTTACGACAAATAGTCGAGAAAGCCTGGGAATATAACAAAGATCGGTATTTAAGTTTTGTCGATTTGGAAAAGTCATATGACAAGGTGCCAAGAGAGAAGCTATTCAATACACTGCAGTTATATGGTGTCAATGGGGCATTATATCAAGCAATACTTATTCTTTATTTGAGTTGTAAGTCAGCAGTTAGAATTGAAGGAAGTACAGGAAGATGGTTTAATGTTAAATCTGGTGTTAGACAAGGATGTACATTATCCGCTCTGTTATTCATTATCCATATGGATCACATTATGAAGGAAAGTGGTATTAAACGTGATATCAGAATTCGAGATGTTAATGTCAGCTCTTTGCTTTATGCAGATGATGCTATACTTCTAAATAAATCCACTACAAGTCTGCAAGATTCTCTGACTAAATTGAATAGCTGTTGTAATAGATATGGTATGAAGGTCAGCAATAAAAAGACAAAGACAATGAAAATTGGCAGAATCATTGAAAATGTCAACTGTGTTGTGAATGGAGAACCTGTGGAACAAGTAAAACATTTCAGCTACTTAGGCACGATTTTTACTGAAGATGGTAAATTAAATATAGAAATAGACAACAGAATCAGCAAAGCTGGTATGGTGGGAAGTCAATTGAATAAATTCATATGGAGTAAGAGAGAAATTAATTGGAACACTAAATTAGCTGTATACAAGACAGTGTTCAAACCAGTTTTAACTTATGGATCTGAGAGCTGGGTCAGAAGTAAAACACTTGACCAAAGACTAGAGACCGCAGATATGAGAGTCCTGAGAAAGATTCGAGGCATGAACAGATGGCATCAATGGCAATATCATATTAAAAACGAGGATATTAGGAAAGAACTTGACATTGTCAGCATCCAGGAATGCGTTAGCAGAGCTAATCTCAGGTGGTATGGTCATTTAAATAGAATGGGAGAGGAAAGATTAGCAAAACAAGTGTTCTCTGCCAGGTTGGCAGGAAAATGACCCAGAGGAAGACCAAGATATAGGTGGATTGATATGGTACAAAGTGCCTTAGACGATAGAAATATAAGATCTGATAATGTTGGAGTCTTGACAAGTAACAGACTGATTTGGAGGAAAATTGTAGATAGGAAGTTAGTAATGTTGTAATTTTTTCATGTAGTACTGTCATATCCTGTACACCCCTTTTGGGTACATGGAAGGAATTTGATGATGATGATGACGATGATGATTAATAAACAAGCATCCCGTTAGCATCCCAAAACACCAATGTCATGACCTTTCCTGCTGATGGAACTAATTTTGTCTTCGTTGGCACTGAACAAGCGGCTTCTATCCATGTTTGGACTGATGTTTGGATTCTGGTGTGTAATGGCAAATCCAAGTCTCATCCATAGTAATAAACTGATGCACAAAAAAACAGTTTTATTCTTGTTAAAATGCTCCAGCACTGTTCAGAGATTTTCATGTGAGTGCATTTTTGATCTGCAGTGAAAGCTTTTTCATATACAATTCTTCATGCAAAATATATCCTATATGTTCTTTTGTAATGCCTATAGCCTCAGCAATTTCACGCATTTCGACTCGCAGGTCATCCAGTACCATATTGTGCACTTGATCGATGATTTCTGGTGTTTTTACACTTTTTGGATGATCTTCCCGTGGATCATCTTCAAGGCTGGTACGGCCATGTTTAAACTGAGCAGCTCATTTCTTATTTGTCAAAAAGAAAGAGAAGAGAAGAAAAGAGAAGAGCACCCATAAACTTTTATGAACCTCGAACCTCTTTCGTTAAACTTTCTTTTACAAAGAATTTTATAACCGCACAATACTCAATTTTTTCCATTTAAAGGGATACAGACAATACTTGTGCTTCAGACAGCTGTATAAAACGAACTACTTGATAGAATGACTTGCAATTTCACATGGATGCTTATGACAGATGTACCAACTTAAAAAAAAAAATCGCTTTGATATTATTGCCATCTATGGTCGAGGCCGAGAACTTTTGAGACCACCCTCATATTTTGTTGAGAATCCAATCTATATTATATCTTTATGAAACAATAAAAGTATCCAGAGAAAAATCAAGTTATAAACAGTTATTAATAAAATTAGTTATAAGTCATTAATTGAATAAGGATTTCTTTAGAAAACAGAAAATTAAATATTAATCAAAGCAGGAAAATTACAATTAATAAGCCATTTCAGAAAAAAACTAAAGTAAGAGAAGTGGCAATGAGAGAGACGTATGGGAGAGAATGGAAACAATAGGAGAGAGGGAATGGTAAGAGGTATAATGTATGAGGACTCAATGATTCGTGGTGTTAAGGATAGGATGTGTGAGGACTGTTTGCCAGGAGGAACAATAGAAATGGTGGCTATGGCAATTAAGAGAGGTGAAAGGGTGGATGAGATGATTGTCATGGTAGAAACAAATGAGTGGTAATGTAAGTCAGGCAGTGAGAGATATGAGATTTTTGCTTGAAGCTGTACGGAAGAAGACAGAGAGAGGAAAAATAGTGTGCGTGTTGCCTAGGTATGATAATGATGAACTGAGCAGAAGAGCAGTGATATTGAATGGCATAATAGTGAGAATGTGTGAAAAGAGAGGACTGGAATATGTGGATGCTTGGAGTGCGTTTGAGGAAAGAGAGGAATTGTATGCGAGAGACCGCTTACATTTGAATGAGGAAGGACAGTGGGCATCTGGAGAGATTGCTGTTCTGAACGAGTCAGTGTGTCCCAGGGAGGATGATAGCAGGGCTGGCCTCTTGTGGGAATGGATTCTTGAGAGAAGGGAGACGATGTCAGGTAGCACTGAGCCCAGTGGAGTCTAGAAGGGATAATGCTGGGTATAGAAACAATGGCATTTATATGCTTTATACTAATGCCAGGAGTATCCGGAATAAGGGAGAGGAATTGGTGGCGCAGATAGCATCAGCCTGGCCAAAAATTATTGGGATCACTGAGATGTGGTTGACAGAAGGGGGATATAACAAGAGGAATAGAAGTCGCTGGGTATAGCATTTTTAGGCAGGATAGGAAGGGAAAGCATGGTGGTGGAGTACTGCTTATGATAAGTGACGATCTATGTCCTGTAAGGGTGGAGGATTTGGAAAGCAGTGACACTAATGATTTTGAAAGCATATGGTGTGAGGTAGAAGTGGGCAAGACAGGATATTTAGTGGGGTGTTGCTATAGATCCAGCAGCACAGAGGGTGTGGACCACGAGATGTTTAGACAGTTGAGTTTGGCAAGTGCAAGAAGAATGATTGTCATATGAGCTTTTAACTACAATAGTATAAAATGGGGAGAGGAAGATGCAGGTAGCAATAAGTGGAATGGAATTTCTAGAATTCTTGAGGGACAACTGTCTTAGGCAGCATGTAATAGAAGGAACAAGAGGTTCAAGAGTTTTGGATTTGGTTATAGCATCAGAAGAATTGATAATAACTGACATGACATCTCTCCCACCAATTGGAGAGAGTAACCATATGGTTTTGACTTGGAAAATGAATATACATGCAGGAGTGTCAAAGATACAGGAACATATGTGGAATTATAAAGCAGGTGATTATAATAGTCTGACGTCAACTTGGGGAAGTTTCATGGAGGGAGATATTGGAAGGCTGCGATATCATTAGTGCATGGAAAATTGCGAAAAAATATTTGTTAGCAGCAATGTTAAGTTGTATACCACCAGTGAAGTAGCGGACACAATTTAGAGTAAAGTGGATGACAAACAATATTAAACAGGAATTGCATGCAAAAAAGAAGCTATGGAAGAGATATAAGGAGGCAAGAAGAGAAGATGCATGAAGAATATAAGACACAGGTCAGAAAAGTGACTAGTATGATAAGGAAGGCGAAACTGGAATATGAGAGCAGATTGGCCCTAAGATCAAAAGAAATTCCTATTGAATTTTTTAGCTGGGAAAAGAGTGACTGAATAAAAATGGGAAAAGAGTGACTGATGCAGATGACATAGTGGAATTGTTCAATGAACACTTTATTGGAGTATTTCATCCTAGAGGAGTCAGTTTTAATACTAGAGGGATAGGGCAGGTTCGAGGTTTAGAGGTACAGGACGAGAGTGTGTTTCAAATACTGAGTACTCTGGATGTCAGTAAAGCTGTGGGACTGGATGGTATTTTGCCACAAGTTTTGATAGAATGTGTTAGGGAACTGACAGTGCCTTTCATTGGCTTTTCTTTGAAAGTCTGGCTGCTGGAAAGGTACCCATGGAATGGAAGGAAGGTAAGATAGTGACATTGCATAAGGGTCGTAGCAGACTGGAATTGTCTAATTATAGGATAGTTTGTGTGTCATCAGCAGTTGTTATGATCTTGGAGAAAGTAGTGAGGGACCGTATACAACATTGGGCAGGTGAGGATAATGTTATCTGCGAGAGTCAACATGGATTTGTGAAGGGGCGCTCTTGTTTTAGTAATATGCTAGCCTTTTATAATAAAGTTACAAGAACATTAGATGAGTGAAAGGCATATACTGCCATTTTCTTAGGCTTAGCGAAGGCATATGACAGGTTGCCACATGATAAGCTGATATTTATATTGCACCACATGGGTCTGGATGTCAGATGGGTCAACTGGATGCAGGAATGGCTGTCCGATAGGAATCAGAGAGTTGTTTATGGTGGCACAGTTTCAAGGAGGCAGAGGGTTACAAGTTGGGTCCTACAGGGCTCAGTACTGGGCCCTATATTGTTTAACCTTCATATCAATTACATTGTCAGTGGATTACAAGTGGATATTCAGTTGTTTGCAGATGATGAGAAGCTGGGATAGATTATTAGTAATAGTGCGGATGTGGTAGCCCTGCAAGAGGATTTGAATAAGCTAGATAGATGGGAAAATAAATGGGGGTATCAGTTTAATGCGCAAAATGTAAAGTCTCGAGGTGTTTGGGAAACATCGATGGGAGGAGTTATGCATCTATGGGAGAAGTTACTCCTCGCATAGATGCATACTCTATGGGAGGAGTTATACTGGAGGAAGTAGGAGAGAAAAGAGATTCAGGGTTGATGATTGATAGAAATCTGAAATTTAGGGGACATATTGCAAAGGTGGTGAAGGTAACACAGAGTATTGCTGCAATAATGAGAAGGACACTGACCTGCAGAGATAAAAGGGTTATCATCCCATTGTATATGTCTCTGATCAGACTATATTTAGATTATTCTTCTCAGATCTGGTCCCCAGGATTTGAACAGGATAAATTGACTATGGAAAGGGTACAAAGGTGGATAACAAAGATGGTTTCAGGACTGTACAATGTTAGTTATGAGGATCGGCTGAGGGAATGTGGACTGCAGAGTTTGGTGAATAGAAGAAGGAGAGGTGATATGTTTGAGACTTTTAAACTGTTAAGAGGTGGTTAGAGGGTTGACACTCAGGAGTTCTTTCGCTTAGTTGAACAGCAGAAGGAGTGATGACAAGAGGCCATCCCTAGAGGTTACGAAAGGAAACTGTGAGAAAGAGGGTGAGGAGTGGTTTATTTGCATGGAGGGTGATTAAACCATGGAATGCATTTCCTGATGGAGTGGTGAGAGCGATAACGGTCAATGAGTTTAAGGGGTGGTATGATAGACTTTGTGTTTCTTAGGAAGGACCTCCCACAATGACTATTTTGACTCCATGGAGGCCTGAATAATAATAATAATAATACAAGTTGTAGTGCTGAATTCAAGTACCTTGAGAAAAATTTAGACTTACATTTATAAACGAATGTAGTTGCCATTTTAATATTAATAAGATCAAGTTACATAATAATAATAATTAAGTAACAAGAATTGTTGATGAGGGAAAAGCGTATGCTACCATTTTTTTTGGATTTTCCAAATGCATTTAACATAGCATCACATGATAAGCTGATATGCAAGGTATTGCATATGAGTTTTGATGTCAATTTATTTGGGGAATAGCTGTCTGATATTTATCAGAGAGTTGTGTATGAGGGAGTGGTATCAAGGAAGCAGAAGGTTACAAGGAAGGTGCCACAGGGCAGAGGAAATTCGTGAGTCAAGTGCAGTGACATGTATAAGAAGAGCTCCTGAATGGGATAAGTTTTCTAGGAATAATTAAATATATATGCGTAATTGTTTGAGTGATAGAGGCTATAAACGTTGCATGTTACCGGTTTTATTAGTGTGGGAGATTTTTTTTTTGCCAAAACTTAATTACAAAATCGTTATTATTACACTTAGTAACCTGCAAAAAATGGCGGCACTGTTGTCATTCAGTGACTTTGATTTAGATATTTCAGTCGCTTCGTTAAGTGTCAGGTCTGTTATATGTATTCTTATGATTACATAAATGATTTGTGGATATTTGGTAAGGATGGAAGGAGGGTGTGTGCAAAGTGTCACATAATAAGTGTCACATAATGAACGCGGAATTGATGAATGCAAATATGAAATTGATGACAGAAAGTGTTAGTAACGAAATTGTCGTGGGAAAAAATGGTTGCATGTTTGAAAGAGAAGGATGGTGGGAAAGAGAGGCGAAATATGTTAAGAAATCAGTAAAAAAAGAAAAAGAGCGATATGAAAACCATAATGGATGTTAAAAGGAACGAAAGTGAGGTGAGAGTGGCGGAAGGAAATGAAATTAAGAGAACGAATGAAACTAAAAATGGCATGACGCAGAAATCGAAAGTAAAAAAAATCGAAAGAATGAATGATAGCAAAAGTTCGTTGCATGTTGGACTGAAAGTACAGAAACAAAGACACATGAATGAGTGGGAAAATGGGAAGAATAATAGCGAAAGTTAGACCATGTTGGACCGAAAGTATGGAAACAAAGAAGTATGAATGAGAGTGATGGTGAGAAGAAGGGGTCAAGAGTTAGAAAGTTAGAAAGATTGAATGATAGAGAGCATGTGTTGCGAGATTCGGAAGTTGAAATGGATTGGATGAGGCAAGAAATGAAATGGATGCAGAATGAAATTAAGAAAATTCGGGTAAAAACTATTAAAATAAATAATGATGGCATGAAAGAGTTAATGAAAGATGAGCGAGTGGCATTGTATGGTGACTCCATTATTAAAGGATAGAATGCATAAGGTATGTTTTCCAGGTGCTAAAATGAATAGAGTGATTGAGGCATTGGATATGAGGCAGGAGAGAGCAAAAGAGTTAATAGTATTAATAGGTACGAATGATTTGAGAGAGGACAAAGAGTGTGTCAGAATAGATATCAGGAGGCTGCTTAGAAGGATAAAAGAGAATAGTGTGACAGGAAGGGTAGTTAGCATGTTGCCTAGCTATGACTATGATGAAATGAGGTGGAGAGTAAGGATTATGAATGATATGCTGGCTGAAATGTGTGAGGAGACGAGAGTACAGTTTGTTAATGTGTGGAATGAGTTTGAAGGACGAAGTGAGCTGTATGGGAGCGATGGACTGCATTTGAGTGGTTATGGTGTGAGTTGCTTGGAGAGACTGCTGCAGGAGGATAGAGAAGTGAATAGAGAGAATGAATCAGATCGAGTGGGAAGTGATGTGGAAGAGCGGGAGAGTAAGGCAGGAGAGATTGAAGAGGTGGTTATGAATGGGGAAGTGAGTATTATGAGTATAGAAAATGCGAGAATGGTTGTGTGCAAGAGGAGCAGGGAAATGGGGAGGCTCAGGGTGGACAGGGGTACACAGCATGAGAAAGGTGGATGTTCCAAGAGGAGGTGAGCATGTGTAGGCAGGAAAGGAATGGGATGATCATTTTTTTCTAATAAGAAAAGGGTGAT
Source organism: Typopeltis vanoorti (assembly GCF_054136105.1). NCBI lineage: Eukaryota > Metazoa > Arthropoda > Arachnida > Uropygi > Thelyphonidae > Typopeltis > Typopeltis vanoorti. Next base: position 115,659,070 of record NC_143563.1, on the reverse strand, counting down.
CATTATGGGTGATTTTAATTATGGCAACATAGACTGGAATGATGAGATAGCAACTGGAAGTAAAGGAAATGAGTTTCTTGAGTTTTTGAGGAATAACTCCCTCAGACAGTATGTAACAAAGGGCACAAGAGGATTGTGGGTCTTGGATTTGGTCATCTCATCAGAGGATGTAATTATAAATGAGGTGTCAAATCATCCACCAATTGGTGAGAGTGGCCATGAGGTGATTACCTGGGTGGTTGCCAGCAGTGCGAGGACCTCTGTAAGAAAAGGGTATATGTGGAACTACAAGGGGGGGTGATTACGAAGAGATCAGGAGACAGCTTGCTGGTGTAGCTTGGAATGAGGAGTAGGCTGGAAAAGAGATCAATGCAGCTTGGAGGATTTTCAAAAACTGTTTAGTAGATGCAATGTCTAAATGTATTCCTAGAGTGAGAAGGTTAAATAAGGTGGGTGTGAGATGGATGAATAAAGAGATTAAGCATGATACAGAGAAAAAGGACATTGTGGAGGCAGCATTAGAGAAGTGGAAATAACCAATTCCATGAGGTCTACAAAGACCAAGCAAGGAGGGTGACTTGGTTGGTGAGGGAAAAGGATACACAGTAATATACTTGGATTTTGCAAAGGCTTTTGATAGAGTACCTCATGATAGGTTGACAGTCAAACTAGAGCAGATGGGGTTGGATATTAGATTGGTGCAATGGATTGGAGACTGGCTATCTGATAGGTATCAACAAGTTGTGTATGGGGAAGCGATATTCAGGAAAAGGAAAGTCACTAGTGGAGTGCCTCAGTGGTCTGTTTTAGGTCCATTACTGTTTAACTTGTATATTAATGATATAGGTGAAGATTTGGATGGAGATATTCAGTTGTTTGCAGATGATGCAAAGTTGGGATGAACCATGAAGTGTAGTGAAGATTGGCCACGGAAATGGGAATGTGAATTCAATGTTGCAAAATGTAAGGTTTTAAAATTGGAAAACAAAGATGGGATGCAGAATTTATGCTTGCTGAGAATATATTGTTGGAGGTAGAGGAAATAAGAGATCTGGGGGGTGATAATGAATAACGATCTAAAATTTAGGGGACACATTGCCAAAATTGGGAAGACAACACAAAGGCTTCTGGGAATGATGCGTAGCACACTGACGTGCAGAAGTAGGGAGATTCTTGTTCCATTGTATAAGGCTTTGATTAGGCCACACATGGACTATTGTGCCCAGATTTGGTCACCGGTTTTTCAGAAGGATGAAGAGATGTTGGAAAGGGTCCAAAGGAGACTGAAAGGTAGTTTCTGATCTCTGGAATGTCGAGTATGAGGAGAGATTGAGAAGATGTAGTTTGCAGAATCTGGTGGAGAGGGGGAAGAGGGGAGATATGATAGAGACTTACAAGTTGGTAAGGGGTCAATAGGATCAATGCTGGAGAAGTTTTACAGAGAATAGTGGGAGATCAGGGGAGAACCAGAGCTCAAACCCTGGAAACTGTATAAAGAAGGTGTGAGTAGGGGAGTGAGAGGTAGGTTTTTTTCGTGCAGAGTTGTAAATGATTGGAATGCCTTGCTTGAGAATGTGGTGTCAGCTAAGAGTTTGAATGTGTTTAAAATACGGTATTATGAGCTGTGTGTGTGTGTGTGTGTGTGAGATAAAAGGACCTCCCAGATGAGTCTGTGACTCCATGAGGTCTTGGAGTGGTAATAATAATAATAATATTGTAAATGGACTGCAGGGAAATATTCAGTTGTCTACAGATGATGTGAAGTTGGGAAGGATTATTAATAGCAGTGCTGATGTGATATCCCTTCAGAAGGATTTGAATAAGATGGTGTCATAAGGAAATAAATGAGAATGACAGTTTAATCCAACAAAATGTAAGGTGTTGAAGTTTGGGATCTGTCAATGAGAGGGTTCTGTAGGAACTGTACTACAGTTCATTTACATGGAGGAGGCAAGTAACCTTGTTTATTGTGATGATTGATAGAAACTTAAAATTTAGGAAACATATTTCCAAGGTGGTCAAGGTAAGTCAGAGGATTGCTGCTGTACTGCCAAAATGCTGACTAACAGATAGAAGAGTTTTGATGCCATTGTATAAAACCCTGATCAGACCACAACTAAATTATTGTGATTTAGTCACCAGGGTTTGAAGGGAATAAATTAATGTTGTGTGTGTGTAAAGGCAAAATCATATCAGAACCGTACAATGTCAACTATGAGGATAGATTCAAAGGCATGTGGACTGAAGAACACAGTAGATAGAAAAAGGAGGGGTGAAATGACTGAGGCATTTAAACTGCTGAGTAGTAGTTACAGGGTCAATGCAGTGTTCTTTCATATAGTAGAGCAATTGGAAGGAGCAGAGACAAGAAGTCATCCCTGGAAGTTATGAATGGAAGTAATGTAAGAGGGTGTGGAGTGGCTTTTTTGCATGGAGGGTAGTTGGAACATGGAATGCGTTGCCTGCTTAGATAGTGAGAACACGAACAGAGAATGAGTTGAAGAAGCGATAAGAAAGACTTTTTGTCTAGGAAGGGCTTCTCTCTCAATTAGTCTTGTTACTCCTTGAATGTCCTGAATAATAATAATAATAACTGTAAAAACTCATGCACACACTTCTCACTGATTAGACATTGATAAAAGCCAGGTTGGTCTGGAATTATTTTTTCAATAATGCAGAACAATATACAAGGAAATGTGCTCTACATTATGAATACCTTTATTAAGCACTCATTGGGTAATGATTTGACTTTGCTTCTGACTGAAGTGAAATGATCATATTGATCACAGTTCCTCTATACGTATTTTATCAACTGCTTACACAAGGGTAAAATGGATGAAAATAATTATAGAAATTTTTTTTGCTTGGTTACGGACTAGGTTATATTTCACAAGAAATTATATTCTCGTTTTAATCTTTTATCAATGCATACAATCTTAAAATGTACAATGTCTATAAACCTCCATCTCAGCCATGGCCAAACCAGATGTTAAGCCACACCCCCGACATCCAGTTATGTATGCAAGAGATTTCAACTCCCACCACTCCATGTGGGGCTACCAATCTGCTGACCTTAACAGAGAATGATTGGCCAACTGGATGGATATCCATAACCTTCACCTGATCTTCGATGCCAAACAACCAGGAACCTTTCACTCTGCAGATGGGGAAAGGCATATACTCCCGACCTATGCATAGTCTCTACAGATACCGACAATCATCCTTACTAATAAATAGATCTATCCTTGGCAGCTTTCCAAACAGCCAACATCACCCTTTCCTTCTGGAGATTGGTTTATCTATTACACTTATTAAAACTGCTCCCAATCCCTAGATGGAACCTTCAGAAAGCCAATTGGAGGGGGTTTGGTGAAAAAATTGATCAAACCATCAATACCATCCTGCCTGTGCCCAAAAACTGAACCAGATTTGTCAAATTGGTAAATATTGATAAAGCAACCATCTGTTGTGGTTTCCAGCTCTATTATACACCATGCTAGAACAAAGAGCTTGAAGATATACTAGCTCTGCATGAGGAATCTGGTGACCCATTAGTGGCTAAAGAACTATAAAACTACTGGATGACAACAGAAGAGAGAGAGAGATGGCTGTCAACCATAGAAGAACTTGGCTTCTCTAAATCTAGCTGGAAAAGCTGGTTCCTACTGAGAAAATGTGGAGAAGCAGAAATTACAACAGCTCCAGAAGTGACTCCAGATCAATTTGCATCCCATTTACTTTTAACATTTAAGATCAATCCAAAGACCTCCAGAAAGAAGGATATACAAATTACTCTGAGATACAACTTAGCTTCAATCCCTGAAATTTCAGACCTCTTTAGCCCAATCACAACAGAGGAAATCCAGGAAGCCCTATCACTTAGCAAGAATGGCAAGGCTGCTGGAATCAATGGCCTTCTCTCTAAGTTCCTTAAACACCTTGGCCAGTGTGGAAAATAATGGCTATTAAGCCCTGTTCTCCACCTTCACCTCTACTGGAGATGATGGTGGAGAACAGGGCTTGCAGTTTTCCAAGCTAGGGAAAGACCACAGCTCTGTTGGGAAACCTTCACCCAATTACCCTTCTATGCTCAACATAAAAGCTCCTGTAAAGAATCAAAATGAAAAGGATCTCCCACTCATCAAGATGGCTTCCCCCATAGAGCAAGCTGGCTAAAGGCCTGGCAGAAACCGCTGTGATCAAGTCTTGGTTTTAACAACTCAAATTGAGGTTGGTTTCCATAAGAAATTAAAATCTGGAGCTGTCTTCATTAACTTGACACTGACCTATGATACAGTCTGGATCAGAGGCTTGCTCTCAAAGCTCAATTTCATCATAAAATGCAAAAAATCTTATGCTTCCTAAGAATCCATGTTCACAAACAGAAAAATTCAGGTCCATATTGGAAAAAGGAAAAGCAGACCCAGATTCCTTCAGAGTGGCTTGCTCCAAGGCTCTGTTTTGGCTCCAACTCTTTTTAACACCTTTATCTCAGACATTCCCTCAACAAGAACAAACAAATACATGTACGTAGATGACATGGCGATACTCCACCAATCGCCTTCTTTCGATTCTCTGGAGGTTGCCCTGTGTTCAGGGCAACCTAATTGGCAGCCCAGTCAAGCATGATCCTCATGTGCAATACCTGGGAGTTAACCTGGATAGAAGTCTGACATACAAATATCATATTTGTAAAGTAAAAGACAAAATAAAAATGAGAAACATCACATCACCTTACCTCAAGACTAAGTGGAACTAACTGGGGTTGCAGAATCAAAGTACTTAGGATCTCAGGCCTGGCCCTTATTTACTCTGCTGTAGAGTACTGTACACCAGCTTGGAAAAGAAGTGCTCACACAAACATTGACTCCCAACTGAACATACCCATGCAAAGTTCCATGATTAGCAGAACCCTGAAATCCAACTCTCTGCCATTGTTATTAGTGCTTTCCAGTATAGCCCCACCAAATATGAGATGTTGGAAAGGGTCCAAAGGAGACTGACTAAGGTAGTTTCTGACCTTTAGAATGTCGAGTATGAGGAAAGAGATTGAGAAGATGTAATTTGCAGAGTCTAGTGGACAGGAGGAAGAGGGGAGATATGATGGAGACCTACAAGTTGGTAAGGGGTTGTTATAGGATCAATGCTGGAGACGTTTTACAGAGAATAGTGGGAGATCAGGGGAGAACCAGAGGTCATCCCTGGAAACTGTATAAAGAGGGTGTGAGTAGAGAAGTGAGAGGCAGGTTTTTTCATGCAGAGTTGTGAATGATTGGAATGCCTTGCCTGAGAATGTGGTGTCTGCAAAGAGTTTGAATGTGTTTAAAACACGGTATGATGAGCTGTGTGTGTGTGTGTGTGTGTGTGTGTGTGTGTGTGTGTGTGTGTGTGTGTGTGTGTGTGTGTGTGTGTGAGATAAAAGGACCTCCCAGATGAGTCTTTGACTCCATGAGTTCTTGGGGTGGTAATAATAATAATAATAATAATAATATATGAAGAAGGCAGATTTCACTAAAAGAACTAGAGAAAATCACAAATAACTCCATACTGCCTCTCCACTCAATCCATATAAATCCCCCTAGAACCCAGCTGAAGTCAAGGTACCCATTTTGGAACATAACAAGAGACTTTTTTGGTCCAGCACCTTCAACTCATGACTTGTGGAAACAACAGTAGGCTATAAATTTGCAAACAAATCACTATTTTGTGAAAGAGACTGCTGCAGTTGCCAGCCTGGCTTCATTCTTCCTAGAAGGCTATGGTCAACTGTCAACAGAATCAGGGTGGACTGCACCCATATTCTATAGATCAAACACATCATCAGTACTTGTCCCTTCACCATTTCCACGGTGACCTGTAGGAGACACATGAAGTGTGAAAGGAGGCTCTGGAGTGGCTGTTAACATTGGACATTGAACTATAACTGAACTCTGCCAGAAGAATACATACATAAATCAGTGCATAAGCACACAAAGTTTACATGTAAAATATCTTCATGATTTGTCTACTTTGTATATAGCAGCTATTAAATGCTGAGGTCACAATTAATCGAATAAAGGTTAAAACTGGTCTGTGTTACAACTGCGTTAAGGTTGGCAGTTTCCACAGTACTTGACAGTTTCCACAGTTCGGAGAAAAAAAAACAATGAAAGAAAACTTTCTACAATTATCTCTGATCCAGAATATTTTAATAATATGGTGATATACCACTTTATTACTTCTATATATGATAAATATGTGATTCGGCATTGATTTAACTTTAGTATCTTATTGGATCGAATTCTCACTAATGAGACCTCAATAACAGTCAAAAATTATGTATGCATTGCTATGCATTATGGGAATCTCAGTAGTAACTCTTCCCATGATGCATAGCAATGCATACTTCCAAAATAAAGTAGGCTTTACAATAGCCTCTATATGACTAGATTACTTAGGAAGATACGTCACCAAATTCCTTACATTATCCTCAAGGAGTGTGTACAGGATATTATTATTATTATTATTATTATTATTCAGGCCTCCATGGAGTCAAAAGACTCATCATGGGAGGTCCTTTTTAAGAAACACAAGTCTATCAAGACTCATCGAGGGAGGTTCCTCCTAGGAGTTCTATGATAGACAAAGTCTATCATAGCATTCCTCAAACTCATTGACCGTTCTCGTTCTCACCACTCTCTCAGGCAATGCATTCAATGGTTCAACCACCCTCCATGCAAAGAAACCACTCCTCACTCTCTTTCCTACAGTTCCCTTTTGTAACTTCCAGGGATGGCCCCTTGTCATCACTCCTTCCTGCTGTTCAACCAAGCAAAAGAACTCCCCAAATTCTACACTGACTGCCTCTCAACAGTTTAAAAGTCTCAATCATATCACCTCTCCTTCTTCTATCCACCAAACTCTGCAGTCCACACTCCCCCAGCCGATCCTCATAACTAACATTGTACAGTCCTGTCACCATCTTTGTATCCTTTCCACAGTTAATTTATCCCCTTCAAATCCTGGTAACTGACCAGATCTGAGAACATTAGTCTAATTGTGGTCTGATCAGAGCCTTATACAACGGAATCATAACCCTTTTATCTCTGCAGGTCAGTGTCCTTCTCACTATTGCAGCAATCCTCTGTGTTACCTTCACTACCTTTGCACCCCTAAATTTCAGGTTTCTATCAGTCATCAACTGCAGATCTCTTGTCTCTCCTACGTCCTCCAGTTTAACTCCTCCCATAGAGTATGCAGCGTCCAAGTGATGTGTCTCAAACCTCAAAACCTTACATTTTGCTGCATTAAATTGAACCCCCATTCATTCATTTGCCCATCTATCTAGCTTATTCAAATCCTCTTGCAGGGCTACCACATCTGCGCTATTACTAATAACCCTTCCCAGCTTCACTTCATCCACAAACAACTGAATATGCCCTTGCAATTCACGGACAATATCATTGATATAAAGATTAAACAATATAGGCCCCAGCACTGAGCCCTGTGGAACCCCACTTGTAACCTTCTGCCTCTTTGATATTGCTCCACCATATACAACTCTCTGATACCTATCAGACAGCCAATCCTGAATCCAGTTGACCAATCTGACATCCAGACCTATGTGCTGCAACTTAAATATCAGCTTATCATGTGGCACCATGTCAAATGCCTTTGCTAAGTCTAGGAAAATGGCAGTATATGCCTTTCCCTCATCTAATGCTCTTGTAACTTTATTATAAAAGGCTAGCATATTGCTAAAACAAGAGCGCCCCTTCACAAATCCATGTTGACTCTCACAGATAACATTACCCTCATCTGCCCCATGCTGTATACGGTCCCTCACTACTTTCTCCAAAATCTTACTAACTCCTGATGACACACAAACTGGCCTATAATTAGACACTTCCAGTCTGCTACCACCTTTATGCAATGGCACTATCTTACCTTCCTTCCATTCCATGGGCACCTTTCCCACAGCCAAACTTTTATTGAAAAGCCAGGTGTCAAAGGCACTGTCGTTTCCCTAGCACATTCTCTCAAAACTCGTGGTGAAATACCATTCAGTCCCAAAGCTTTACTGACATCCAGAGTACTGAGTATTAGGAACACATTTTCCTTCTGCACCTCTAAACCTCGAACCTGCCCTATCCCTCTAGTATTCAAATTGACTCCTCCAGGATGAAATACTCCAATAAAGTGCTCATTGAATACCACTATGTCCTCTGCATCAGTCACTCTATTCCCATTTTTATCCTGCAGTGTCATTCTTCCACAATTGTTTCTCTTCCTCCACCCCTCTCCTTATATCTCTTCCATAATCTCTTTTTCAACTGCAGTTCCTGTTTGATATCGTTTGTCATCCACTTTACACCAAATTGTGTCTGCTTCTTCACCCGTGGAATACAGACTTACTATTGCTGCTAACAAAAATTCCTTCACAATTTCCCAAGCACTAATGATATTCTGGCCTTCCAATTCTGCCCTCCATTGAACTGCACCTAGTTGATACCTAAGACTATTATAATCATCTGCCTTGTAATTTCACATACATTCCCTTTTCTTTGATTCACCTGCATGTCTATTCATCTTCCCTTCCCTTAATGCATAGCATTATACATGTCTGCAAGGAGGTGTGCTTTGCATTATGGAAGATACTAAGACAAGGAGGATTGAGAGTTTGGTGTACCTTTACCACGAGTTGCCTCAGTCCTGAAGATACTTCAGGTGCAAACTTTGTTTGCTTACACTTGGATAAAGGATTGAACTACATTTATTATTATTATTATTCATCTTCCAAGTCAAAACCACATGGCCACTCTCTCCAACTGGTGGGAGACATGTCATCTCACTTATTATCAGCTTTTCTGACAATATAACCAAATTCAAAACTCTTGAACCTCTTTTCCCTCTATTACATGTTAAATAATAAGACATTTGTCCCTCAAGATTTCTAGAAATTCCATCCACTTATTACTGCAGGAATTTTCCTCTTCTTATCTTATACTGCTGTAGTTAAAATCTCTCATAACAATCATTCCCACCCTCTGTGCTCTTGGCCCCACTAAATATCCTGTCTTGGCCACTTCTACCTCAAACCATATGTTTTCAAAACCATTAGAGTCACTGCCTTCCAAAGCCACCACTTTCAGAGGAAATAAGTCATCACTAATCATAAGCAGTACTCCACCACCACGTTTTCCTTTCCTATCCTGCAAAAAATGTTGTACCTGCTACTTCAATTCCTGTAATTATATTATCCTCCATCAACCACATCTCAGAGATCCTAATAATCTTTGGCCAGGCTGACTATCAGCACCACCAATTCATTTCCTTTATTTCAGATACTCCTGGCATTAGTATAAAGCATAAAAATGTCACTGCTTCTATACCACATGATTATCTCCTCTGGATCCCACTGAACTTAGTATTACCTGATGTCATCTCCCTTCTCCAATGCACCCATTCTCACAAGAGGTCACCCCAGCTACCATCCACCCTGGGAATTCTGGTTTCCCTGCATTGACCACTGAAAACAGCGCTCTCTCTCTCCAGATGCCTTCGTCCTTCCTTGTTCAAATGTAAGTTGTCTCTCGCATTGAGTTCTCTTCTGTCCTCAAATGCCCTCCAAGCATCCACATATTCTAATCCTCTCTTCTAACACATTCTGACTATTATGCTATTCAGTATTACTGTGCTTCTACTCAGCTCGTCACTATCATACCTGGCCAACACACACACAATCTTTCCTCTCTGCGTTTTCTTTTGCACAACCTCAAGAAAGAATTTCGGATCTCTCGCTGCCCAATTTACATTGCCTCTCAAGTCATTCGTGCCCACCATCACACATCACAATCATTTCATCCATCCTTTCACCCTCTTAATTGCTATAGCCACACTATCTATTGTCCCTCCAGGTAAACACTCCTCTGGCATCCTATCTTGCACATCACGGATCATCGAGTCTCCATACATCACACCACTTACCACTCTGTTCCTTGATTGCTAACCTACATCCCTCACTCTCTCTCTATCTCTCTTCTAACCCTTTCTCTCTGTGTTCATCTACTTACCTGCTGTCCTGGCATCACTCTATCCCTGGTTCCAGCACTCCATGGCATTCTTCTCATTCCCTCTCTCCTACTGTTTCTATTCTCTCCTTTTCTAGCATTCCCATACCTTTCTCTCTCTCATTCCCTCTCTCCTACTGTTTCTATTCTCTCCTTTTCTAGCATTTCCATACCTTTCTCTCTCTCTCTCCTACTGTTTCTATTCTTTCTACTTCTATCATTCCCAAAACTCTCTCTCACTCCTAACATCTGATTCGCCTTGCATTCATCTCTTCCATTCTCCTATCTTTCATTCTTCTCATCTCATTCACAAGACATTCCACCTCCTCTTTCAGCTCATCTATACCTCTCTGCAAGTTAGTCACTCTTATTCACCATTCATTCTCCCAATCAAGACCATCTCCAAACTTCACAGTCATTCAAGTTTTCCACACTCCCGACTCTTATTTTCTCATTCATGTTTCCCTCGTCATTCTCTTTTATCACGCTGCTCATTTCCCTACATTCATTTCCTGTCCGTGATGCAACTCAGTCGGTTATTAAAATATCCAATTCATTGAATTCCTCCCATTACCTACATTTTGCACATATACCCCCCTTCTCTCACCCATTATATATCCAACTCGCAGGATGCATACATGCCACAAAGTCCTTTATTATGTTTTATGTATAATAGAGTTCTTAAATGACTGAGGGACTTGGGTACACGCCTTTTGTGATTGCAGCTGCCATCATTCCTTACTGCTCAGGAACTACTAAACTAAACACTAAATATATATAAACACTGTATTATATATATATAAATATAAATGCTATATTCAACTATACTAATAGTGAAAACTAATCCTCTCTTCCACCGCAGACTGTGACCTCGCCTTCTCGGTACCCCAAAAATAACACATTTTGTTGTTATATATTGTGTTATTTTTGGGGGTACCGAGAAGGTGAGGTCACAGTTCTCCAAAAGCAGAACCACTAAAGAACACTTGTGTTACTGAGAAAAAAATGTAGTGCAATTCACAAAAGAATTCACACTATACACAGTTTAAAAAACACTTTTTTCTACCACAGCTTCAGAGACCCTAGTGCACTCCCCTTAATTTACCATCTTCACTAAAAATTGTGCATAAGTAGCTGAAATGTTTTGCTTGTTCTATAGCTTCTCCATTCACAATGCATTTGATATTTTCAATGTTTCTGCCTATTTTCAATTGTCATGCTATTACTGATTTTCATACCAAATTTCTTACAACAGTTACTCAATTTAGTCAGGGAGTCTTGCAGATCTGTACTGGATTTTTTTAAATGTATAACATCATCTTCATAAAGTAAAGAACTGAGATTAACATCTCCTGCTTTGATATCAAATTTAATACCACTTTCCTTCATAATGTGATCCATATAGATAATGAATGGCAGTGCGAATAATGTACATCCCTCTCTGACACCAAATTTAACATCGAACAACCTTCCTGTATTTCCTTCAATTCTAAATGCTGACTTACAGCTCAAATAAAGACTAAGTATTGCTTGATATAATGCTCCATTGACACCATATAACTAGCATATTGAATAGCTTCTCTCTTGGCACCTTATCATATGCCTTTTCTAGATCTACAAAACTTAAATACAGATCTTTGTTATATTCCCATGTAATTCCTCTGTAATTCTCACATTCCTCTGTAATTCTCACATTCAGTTTTATTTACCTTTTTATATATGATAATATGAGAGCTCCACTCCAATAATCTGGAATTTGCCCCTGTCCAGGCATTCTGAACTATGCAGTGAAGCCACTGGAAGACTTTTATACATCCATACTTGAGCATTTCTGGTTGAATATCATAATCCTGCTGCCTTTCCACATTTCAGCTTTTTCTACTTCAAGTATGGATATGTATTCCTGAATGCATGCCTATCGAGTGTTTTTTTTTTTTTTTTTTTTTTTTTACCACTGTGCTGTCCCTGCTTGTTTCATTTAACAATTTTTTGAAGTAATTACTCCATACATCAAGAATATCTTTTTCTCCAGTTTTCATATCACTTGTATCATCTCTAATTCCTTTTTACCACACTCTTTCCTCCATTTCTGAGCATTTTCAACAGCCTCCAGAATATTTTGCCACCTTCCTGATATTTATTTTCTATGTTCTTATCAAAGTCTTCCCATGATTTTTGTTTAGCTTGTTTTACACAGTGTTTAGCTTTCTTACATTTGTCTCTATATTCTCTAAGAGCACAAGCTGACTTATTCACCAGAAACTTTCAGCTTTCTTCTTTTCCTTCACTGCCTCTTTACGTTCATGTGTCCACCATGGAGTCCTGATTTTTCTATCCTTACAGACAACCTGAACACATGGCTCTGTGGCTGAATCAATCAGTTTTCTTCAGGGCTTGCCACTGAATCTCCAAGGTTTGGTTCCTGTTCTCAAACTCTTTCATTTTTCCTTGAATAATGTTTGTGTATTTCAGTCCACAGTTCACATCTGAGAGCTGTTCATCTTTTATTCACTTTAAAACTTTCTTATGTGTTCTTCTTTTCACCATGAAATTCAATTTGATCCATCCTGATCAAGACTAAATGGTGGTCACTTCCAATTTCAAATCCTCTGTAGACTCTAGTGTCCTGCACCTGTGAGAAAACATCACTATCAACAATAACATAGTCAGGACTGGCACCTAGTATTTTTCTTGTGCGTGCGATTACTTAATGTTCACCGCCTTTCCAAGAAAGTTTTTTTTGAATAGAGTGTGAATAAAATGAACAGGAAATGAAAAACAAATGAAAACCTCTTTACAGTACAGTCATACCCGACTTACGCAAATCCGGAGTTGTGTGGTTTCTTATATGTACATATTCCTGTTTCCGCTTCACTACTAGTCGTATGTTTCCGGTGCCAGCCGCATTTGCCAGTGTTGCACATGCTGTGAACAAGCACTGACATGTTTCGCGCGTTCTCCATTCATACACGATTTTTAGAGTCTACAAGCCTTGCAATTGCTTAATGTTATGTCCTTGATACAAATTTTATCACATAAAAAATAATAATGTCGTCCAAAAGATGCAAGTCCGATTCTGATATAGCTAGCAAGAAAAGAAAAACACTGACTTTGGAAACAAAACTCAACATTATTAAGGATTTTGAAGGCGGAATGAAAATTTGTGAGCTAGCAAAGAAGTTCGTTCTACACGAATCCACTGTAAGAACAATCATAAAAGAAAGGTTTACAGATTTTGGAGGACATAGATTCTAACAGGGAATGAATTGTAGCCACAAGGCAAAGAATAAAAAAATCATTGGCTTGCTATGAAGAAATTTTGCGTGACAAGAAAAAGACATAATACAAAAGACTTCAGATGAATCTATTAAATTTTATGAAATGATCAACATAGAAATAACTCTTTTTTTTTATGTACAAAAAACTACAATTATGATTATATTTCTTAAAAAAAAATATAGGTGTTTTTGTAAACCTTTGGTCTCAATTAACTAATATTTTGTATGTTTGTATATATAAATTACATGCAAAATTATACTCTGAGTTACGTGAATTCGACTTACACGCTTTTCGTAAGTCACACCTACCACATAACTTCGGGGTATGACTGTATAATGTTACCTATGGATTAGTCCTGCCTATACAAATTTTTTCAAGTTATATAAATTTTCAAAATAATATAAAATAGTAATATAAAGTTAAGAGATTTATTCAAATATTGTTTACATTAATTTTGCTAAAAGGGACTCGTCTGGCTTTCATTTTAGTGAAATCCTATGTCGCAGTACATCAATGTTGATAGACTGAGCAACATTATTTTCTATTGAAATTAGTGCCAAACCATTTAGTTTTTCTTGACTCATGCTTGATCACAGGTAGTTCTTTATTAATTGTAATTTAGAAAATGTTCTCTCTCCCTTACAGTGATATAATTGGGTGCAGGATACAATTTCAGAATTTATTTGTTCGTTTCCAGGAAGATCTGAAGGGGCCCGAATGGAAGATGATGTACATTCATAATTATATGTACCATTCTGTATCATTCGCTTAAACTCTTATCTCATATTTTTTGACATCTTTTAGGCACCTTTTCTTCTGCGGCACCTGTGTATATTGCACAGTTCTCACACGCCACCAGCCGGGCCTGTACATAGTTAATGAGACTTTTCTTATTCCTTGCCTCTTCTCTTCATGTGAATTTGTGCACATTTTTATGTTGGAACATTGTGTTAGTAATAACCAGTCGATGTCCTGAGCAGAAATCTAACAAGTATTTGCCATTAATATTAGATTTGCTCTTTTCCCCAAATTTTCCCAAAATATTTCTGTATGTCTGACAATCATTTCCAACTCTACCATTTAGATCTCCAACAAGGACCAATGTTTCCTTTTTCATTTTATTAGTTGCATTCTCTAAAGACTTAAAAATCAACAAAAATTCAATGAAAATAACAATATAATTTCTTTCAGATATAATATACTTTGTTAAACTTTCAAAAATTTTCTATTTTCTTCTTGGAGAAAATGAACTAATGATGTACAACAATAAATACTTACCTTGAGCAGTGTTGCACTCAATCAAATCATCCAAATCTGAAAATAGGGAGAAAAATATATCAGCACCTAAGAAATTAGCAATCTATTTGTGTAGGCTTATCTGCTGTGTATGGCATTTATAAATTTTCTCTACAGTTTATGTGCGCTTTATCATACGAAGTGCTTAATGCAAATGATGCTTTTAGATGATGTGTAGCATGGCAGTAAATTTCCTAATTAACAATGGAAGTGTGATATGTCAAAATTCTATCATAATGAGTTTTGAAGTTATTTACAGTACCTGCATTCACAATGCACTCAGGCAATGACTAACCACTAACTAACAACTTTCCATGTAAAAAGGCTACTCCTCACTACATCACTATACAACTTCCAGGGAGGGACTCTTGTTCTTCCTATCTTAACATCTGCTCTTTTTATGATTTCTTCTGTATTAATCTGATAGAATCCCCCTAAATAACTTGAAGGTTTTTATCATATCTCCTCTTTTCCTCATGTCCACCAATCCCCAACCTTTTTAATCCACATTCTCTCAAATGCTCTTCATAACTAACACTCCGAAGTCCTGATATTACTTAGATCTTTGGATTCTCTCTAGTGTTTCCACATCATAGTGAAAACTAGGTGACCATATCTGAGCACAGTGGGCTATATGTGCCTCACCAATGCCTTATATAGAGGCACCACCATCTCCTTATCTCTACATGTCAATGTACTTTTTATCATAGCAGCAATACGACGTGCAGTCTTTGCAACACGTGCAATATGCCCTCGAAACTTCAGTCCACTGTCTACCATCACTCCAAGATCCCGAATCTCATCCACTTCCTGAAGTACAGCTCCGCCAATACAGTACAAAGCCTTATATCTCTGTAACCAAAAGTGTAATATCTTGCATTTATTAATATTATTATTATTATTATTCAGGTCTCCATGGAGTAAAAAGACTCATCGTGGGAGGTCCTTCCTAAGAACATAAAGTCTGTCAAGACTCATCGAGGGGAGGTCCCCCCCTAAGAAACACAAAGTCTATCATACCACTCCTTAAACTCATTGACCGTTCTCGCTCCCACCACTCCATCAGGCAATGCATTCCACGGTTCAATCACCCTCCACACAAAGAAACCACTCCTTACTCTCTTGCTCACAGTTTCCTTTCGTAACTTCCAGGGATGGCCTCTTGTCATCACTCCTTCCCGCTGTTAATCCTGCTCATTTGCCCAAGCTAAAAGTCTTTTCAAATCTTCCTGTAGAGAATTAGCATCAGCACTACTCCTGATAATTCTACCTAACTTTGCATCATCAGCAAACATTTGAAGATACCCAGTCAATCCACATGAAATATCATTAACAAACAAGTTTAATAGCAAGGGACCAAGAACAGAACCCTGAGGCAAGACACTGGTTACCATCCTTTTCTGAGACTCAGCTCCATCATACACAACTTGCCAGTATCATTCAGAGAGCCAATCTTTGATCCATCTAACCAATATATTATCTATTCCTATCCTCTGAAGCTTGTACACCAACTTATGATGTAGTAATCTATTGAATGCTTTTGGAAAATCTAAGAATATCACTGTATATTATTCTCCCTTATCCAACATATTCGTCACCTTATCATAAAACATAAGCAGATTGCTAAAACAAGACCTGTTCTTCAGAAACCCATACTTACCATCATAGAGAATCTTATGTCAATCAACCCAGTCTTGTATTCTATTTGTAACTAATTTTTCCAATACTTTGATCACAACTGCAGATATACAGACTGGTCTATAATTAGAAACTTCAGTTCTCAAACCATGCTTGTGGATAGGTATTATTTTGTCTTCTCTCCACACCTTGGTAACCTTACCTACTGCAAGACTCATTAAATAACTAGGACAAGGCCATCACTAACTCTTTTGCACATTATTTAAAAATACTTAGTGGTGTGTCATTCATTCCCACAGTCTTATTAAGATCTAATCCAAGCAACACTTAATATAGCTCCGATTCTTTCAACTTTAATTTTAATTCTTGCTTCCCTTATATGTGTTGCACAGCATTATTCATGCTACTATGATATACAGTGATGAAGTGTTCATTAAATAATTCCACTATATCATTTGCTATGGTTACTCTGTTACCATAGCTATCCCCAGCATTGACCTGTCATGGTTATTTTTTCTCTTGCTTGCCACATAGCAGAAAAATTCCCTTGGTTTAGCTTTGACCTGACTGACCAATCTCCTCTCATATTCTACTTTTCTTTTTTTTTAACCATGTTTGTCACTTTTCTGGCCTGCACTTTATATTCTTTATGCATCTATTCACTACGAACTATCTTGTGCTTCCTCCATAACAATTTCTTTTGTAATACTGTTTGCTTGATTTCACCGTTCATCATCCATCTCACTTTTACTCTATTTATTTGCGAGATTATTATTATTATTATTATTATTATTCAGGCCTCCAAGGAGTCAAAAGACTCATCGAGGGAGGTCCTTTCTAAGACATCAAGTCTGTCAAGACTCATCGAGGGGAGGTCCCCCCCTGAGAAACACCAAGTTTATCATACCACTCTTTAAACTCACTGACCGTTCTCGCTCCCACCACTCCATCAGGCAATGCATTCCACGGCTCAACCACCCTCCATACAAAGAAACCACTCCTTACCCTCTTGCTCACAGTTTCCTTTCGTAACTTCCAGGGATGGCCTCTTGTAATCACTCCTTCCCGCTGATCAACCAAGCGAAAGAACTCCCCAGTGTCAACCCTGTAACCACCTCTCAACAGTTTAAAAGTCTCAATCATATCACCTCTCCTTCTTCTATCCACCAAACTCTGCAGTCCACATTCTCTCAGCCGATCCTCATAACTATCCTTGTACAGTCCTGAAACCATCTTTGTCATCCGTCTTTGTATCCTTTCCACAGTTAATTTATCCCCTTCAAATCCTGGGGACCAAATCTGAGAACAATAGTCCAAGTGTGGTCTGATCAGAGACTTATACAACGGAATGATAACCCTCTTATCTCTGCAGGTCAGTGTCCTTCTCATAATAGCAGCAAAAAGTGAAACAGGTGGTGGTGGTGTCCACTTAAATGGCTACATCAAATTATTAGTCATTTCTCATTGGCAGAAACTCAAGGGTAATTTTAATATGGAGGAGCTTCCAATTTTCTAAAATCACATAGCTGTGATGTATGTTTATATAATTGCTGTCACTTCTTATGGTTATAGTTTCTGAAATCTGTAACATTGTTTCATTATTTTGGAAGTCAAGGATGGTGGCTTTTTCAATTTGGAGAATGTGATTCTGTTTGAACACATTGATTGCAATTTCAGTTTTGCCAATATTAGGTATTTTTATCGTGGTTTTATTCCTAACTGTTGCTGAGGTATTCAGAAATGGAAATGTTACCATCAAGAAAATGTTCTCGTAGGCAAGACCACAGAGGTCGGAATCCAATTTGCGATTAGTAGTGAAAACTAATTTGTATTCTGTATGTTTAAAAATGTATTTAAAAGCTTTATATGTATTTTGAGTATAGGGTAATTTTAATATTTTATGTGATGGAAAAGGTTTTTTGATAATTGGAATGGTTAATTGAATCTTGGCTGTTAGGTTTTTATAATTTATCAATTGTGTAAAATATTCACAGTTTTTAAAACTCATTATTAAGACATCTATTTGTAATTGAGAAGTATGCATTTTATCAACTGTGAAAGTAGAAATGATTTTTTAATGGAGTACGGATGGTAGGAGTTCAAGTGCAAATAGTTCCTGATATGTGTAATTTTATAGAATATTTTTGATGCTATAATGAAACTTTAATTAGATTCATCTAATTAAAGTTAAATTTAGAAAGTTTATAGATTTTTTACATTGTGATTTTATGTTAAATTTAAGTCAAGTTTTAAATTTCAACTTAATGAAGACAGAAATGTGAAGTACTCCAAGTTCACCCCATGGTATACATTTCAAAATGCATTATCCATGTCATAATAGTTTTAGTCATTAAATCACAGGTCAAAGCCAACACATTCAAACATAGGGTGCTCCTTAGCAAAATAAGCATGCTATACTATATTGATTTGAAATTACTGGAGGTACATGAAAATTTTCAGAAATAGTATAGTGTCTATTTATTTATTTATGTCATCCATGAAAGGTTATTCACAAACCTATAGTATATTTTGTAACATGGGTGGAGTAAAGATTTTTTTTTTTATAAATTTTTATATATTTTTAATTTATTTTTCATATAATCTAGAAAACCTGCTTTAGAGACCAAACATGGAATTTTGAGGCTATTTCAGGCCTCCAATAAGCGAGGCAGTAGCCTCACACTGGGCATTGAAATTCATCTCCCACCTAAAGACATTCACGAACATCCATGCCAAGGGAGCATTTGAAACTGCAGCCTCTTGGTTGGACTCGGCCAATCAGACTGTCCCACTCAGATCTACAGTATGGCTATGCTATGCTATGCTATGCTGATGATGTGTTCTCCATTTGGTTACTTAGGTCTGATGCTCTTAACACCTTCCTAGCACATCTTAATAACCAGGATCCAATTCATCTTGGAGAAATAATAAAATAAAAAAAACAGTCTCTCTTTTCTAGACACACCAACCTGATGGATCCTTGGTATGCTCAGTTTACAGAAAATCTCCCCCCCCCCACACACACAGACAGATATATTCACTAACAGTTACCCCCTTTCCCCAAGAGTATGGGATAATTAAAACCCTGCACCACAGCACAAAACTGATTAGTTCTGATAATAATGTCTCTCCACTAAACTTAGTGGAATGGGAGTGGTGCAGTGCATGAATGTAAAAGAAGTGTGACACAGAGCAGAGAGTTGTTTGGTACTCTGGTGAGTAAAAGATCAGTGCTAACAGCAAATATCTTATTTCTTCCATTTTTTTATTATTTGTTTTTGTATTAATAAATTTTTTGTCTAATTAATGTATAGTATGCATTGTTAATTTCCTTAAATAATACCACCATGGATAACCAATGTAAAAACCTCACCATTCATAAAATGTAAACGACAAGTATTGGCAAATAATAATAATAATTATTATTATGTGACACCTCCAGGGAGTCCAAAGACTCATTGAGGGAGAGTGTGCCAACAGCATTGAATGATTAAACCCCTTCCAACTACTAAATGCACTCAAACTTGCTTAACTTTTTGTATGAGCCATTAGTAGCAGAGGCTCTACCAATCGATCAACCTTTGCTGGCATCAACTATGGGAAGATAGATTGAAAGAAACTAGAATTATGCGGATACTGAGGGATAATTATCTAAAACAGCACATGGTGAAGGTGACCTAGATTTTGCGAGTGTTGGATAATGTAATCATTGTTAATTGCAAACTCTACAACTTAGCTACTCATCATATCAGGACTACATAATCACTTTGCCTCTGATTTAGTGTAAAGTGATTATATGATCTTCTGAGGAGTATCTAAGCTTGTAGAGTTTGCATTTAAGAATGATTATATATAAAAGAGAGTAAGTTATTCTGCTTAAAGCAGTGTCATGGCATCAACATTTAGTTTAGTACGGCAGGGTGAATGTGGTTGGGGTGTTTTGGTGTTAAACGAGTGTATAATCCTGTTCTAGTGTAAATTTTGTTAAGAGACAAATGCAAGGCGAATCAGAGTAGGAGTGAGAAAGAGTTATGGAAATGGTAGAAGAGGAGAGAATAGGAACAGTAGAAGATAGGGAATGAGAGAGAGTTATGTGAATGATACAAGAGGAGAGAATAGGATAAGTGGAAGAGAGGGAATGAGAGAGAAATATGGGAATGGTAGAAGAAGAGAGAATAGAAACAGTGGAAGAGAGGGAATGAGAGAGTTATGGGAATGATAGAGGAGGAGAGAATGGAAACAGTAGGAGAGAGGGAATGAGAAGAATGCGAGGGAGCACTGGAACCAGGGATAGAGAGATGTCAGGGAGGCAGGTAAGTAGGGGAACACAGAGAGAAAGAGTTAGAGGAGAGACAGAGAGAGGGATGCATGTAAGCAATCGAGGAATAGGGTGGTAAGAGGTGTAATGTATAGGGACTCAATGATCCATGGTGTGCAGGATTAGATGCGTGAGGAGTGTTTCCCTGGAGGAACGATAGAGAGTGTGACTATGGCAATTAAGAGGGGTGAAAGGATGGATGAGATGATTGTCATGGTAGGAACAAATGACTTGAGAGGTAATGTAAATTGGGCAGCAACAGATATGAGATTCTTGCTTGAGATTGTACGAAAGAAGACACAGAGAGGAAAGATAGTATGTGTGTTGCTTAGGGATGATTGTGACGAGCTGAGCATAAGAGCAGAAATATTGAATAATATAATAGCTACAAATTGTCAAAAGAGACGATTGGAATATGTGGATGCTTGGAGGGCATTTGTGGACAGAAAGGAATTGTATGCAAAAGAGACTGCTTGCATTTGAATAAGGATGGATGTAGGCATCTAGAGAGATTGCTGTTCTGAACAAGTCGGTGTCTCAATGCAGGAAAACCAGAATGCCCAGGGTGGATGGTAGCAGGGGTGGCCTCTTGTGGGAATGGGTACTTGGGAGAAGGGGGACGACATGAGGTAACGCTAAGCCCAGTGGAATCTAGAGGGGATAATGTTGGATATAGAAACAGTGGCATTTTTATGCTTTACACTAATGCCAGGAGTATCGGGAATAAAGGAGAGGAATTGGTGGCACTAATAGCATCAGTCTGGCCAACGATTATTGGGATCACAGAGACATGCTTGACAAAAGAGGATATAATAACAGGAATAGAAGTAGCATGGTACAGCATTTTTTGGCAGGAAAGGAAGGGAAAGTGTGGTGGTGGAGTACTGCTTATGATAAGTGATGACTTATGTCATCTAGGAGTGGAGGCTTTGGAAATCAGTGACAATAATGATTTTGAAAGTGTATGGTCTGAGGTAGAGGTGGGAAAGACAGGATATTTAGTGGGGTGTTGCTACAAACCAAGGAGCACAGAGGGTGGGGACCAGGAGATGTTTAGACAGTTGAGCTTGGCAAATGCAAGAAGAATGATTGTTATGGGAGATTTTAAATATAGCAGTATAAATTGGGGAGAGGAAAATGCATGTAGTAATAAGGGAATGAACTTTCTAGAATTCTTCAGGGACAAATGTCTTAGGCAACATGCAATAGAGGGAACAAGAGGTTCGAGAATTTTGAATTTGGTCATAGCATCAGAAGAGTTGATAACTGGGATGAAATCTCTCCCGCCAGTTGGAAAGAGTGACCATGTGGTTTTGACTTGGAAGGTGAATAGACATGCAGAAGTATCAAAGAGACTGGAACTTATGTGGAATTATAAGGTAGGTGATTATAATAGTCTTAGACATCAAACTGGGGAAGTTTCATGGAGAAAGGAATTGAAAGGCCAGGATATCATTAGCGCTTGGGAAATTGTGAAGAAATATTTGTTAGCAGCAATAGTTAACTGTATTCCACAAGTAATGAAGATGACACAATTTAGAGTAAAGTGGATGACAAACAATACTAAACAGGAACTGCATGTGAAGAAGAAGCTATGGAAGAGATATAAGGAGATAGGTGAAGAGCAGATGCATGAACAATATAAGACACAGGCCAGGTGAGTGACTAGTGTGGTAAGGAAGGCAAAACTGGAATATGAGAAGAGACTGTCCCTAAGATCCAAAGAAAATCCTACAGAATTTTTTTAGCTATGTGCCAGAAGAAGGAAAAATGATTGTGGAAGAATGACATTGTGGGATAAAAATGGGAATAGAGTGACTGATGCAGAGGATGGAACTGTTCAATGAACACTTTATTGCAGTATTTCATCCTGGAGGAGTAAATTTTAATACTAGAGGGATAGGGTAGGTTAGAGTGCTAAAGGTGCAGGAGGAGAGTGTGTTCCAAATACTCAGTACTCTGGATGTTAGTAAAGCTGTGGGACTGATGGTATTTCACCATGAGTTCTGAGAGAATGTGCTAAAGAAATGACAGCTCCTTTGACCTGACTTTTCAATGAAAGTCTGGCTACAGGAAAGGTGCCCAGGGGATGGAAGGAAGGTAATATAGTACCGTTGCATAAGGGTGGTAGTAGACTAGAAGTGTCTAATTATAGGCCAGTTTGAGTGCCATCAGTTGTTGTTAAGATCTTGGAGAAAGTAGTGAGGAACTGTATACTGCATTGGGCAGATGAGGGTAATGTTATGTGAGAGTCAACATGGATTGGTTAAGGGGTGCTCTTGTTTTAGTAATATGCTAGCCTTTTATAATAAAGTTACAAGTGCAATAGATGAGGGAAAAGCATATACTGCCATTTTCTTGGACTTAACAAAGACTTTTGACAGGGTGCCACATGATAAACTGATATTTAAGTTGAAGCACATGAGTTTAAATGTTGGGTTAGTCAAATAGATTCAGGATTGGCTGACTGATAGGTATCAGAGAGTTGTGTATGGTGGGGCAATATCAAAGAAGCAGAAAGTTACAAGTGGGGTTCCACATGACTCAATACTGGGACCTGTATCGTTCAACCTTTATCAACAATGACTAAATTTAACACACGTGAACCATTGTAGTAGGTTTTTTATTACATAAATATTTCCTTTTACTTACACCACATGGATCTGGATGTCAGATTGATCAACTGGATTCAGGACTGACTGTCCGATAGGTATCAGAGAGTTGTGTATAGTGGGGCAGTTTCAAGGAGGTAGAGGGTTACAAGTAGGGTCCCACAGGGTTCAGTACTGGGACCTATATTGTTTAACCTTTATATCAATGACATCATCAGTGGATTGCAGGGGGATATTCAGTTGTTTGCAGATGATGTGAAGCTGGGAAGGGTTATTAGTAATAGTGCAGATGTGGTAGCCCTGCAAGAGGATTTGAATAAGCTAGATAGATGGGCAAATGAATGGGTGGGGTGTCGGTTTAATGCGTCAAAATGTAAGGTCTTGAGGTTTGGGACACATCAATGGGACGCTGCATACTCTATTGGAGAAGCTGCACTGGAGGAAGTAGGGGAGATAAGACATCTGGGGTTGATGATTGATAGAAACCTGAAATTCAGAGGACATATTGTGAAGGTGGCGAAGTTAACACAGAGGATTGTTGCAATAATGAGAAGGACACTGACCTGCAGAGATAAAAGAGTTATCATTCCGTTGTATAAGACCCTGATCAGACCACACTTAGACTATTGTTCTCAGATTTGTTCTCCAGGATTTGAAGAGGATAAATTGACTGTGCAAAGGGTACAAAGCGGATAACAAAGATGGGTTCAGGACTGTACAATGTCAGTTACGAGGATCGACTGAGAGAATGTGGACTGCACAGTTTAGTGAATAGAAGAAGGAGAGGTGATATGATCGAGACTTTTAAACTGTTGAGAGGCAGTCAGGGTAGAATTTGGGGAGTTCTTTCGCTTGGTTGAACAGCAGGAAGGAGTGATGACAAGGGGTCATCTCTGGGAGTTATGGAAGGAAACTGTGAGCAAGAGGGTGAGGAGCGGTTTCTTTTCATGGAGGGTGGTTGAACCATTGAATGCATTGCCTGATAGAGTGGTGAGAGCAAGAATGGTCAATGAATTTAAGGAGTGGTATGATAGACTTTGTGTTTCCTAGATGGGATCTCCCACGATGAGTGTTGATAGGCTTTGTGTTTCCTAGGAAGGACCTCCTGCGATGAGTCTTTTGACTCCATGGAGGCCTGAATAATAATAAAATGATAATAATAATAATAACAACATCTTCAAGTGTATAAGGACATAAGAAATGATGAAGAGGTATTTAAGGGAAATCTTATCAAACCTCATATATAAAATAAGGGGATTAAATTAAATGTACACTGGCTAGCAGGGTTGGGAAAAAAATGTTGTGGAAAGAATATAATCAGCAAGCCTCAATAGCAGCACAAAAGATAGCCAAAAAAGGATGACAATGCTATGTAAAAAAGCAAAATTATGAGACCAAAGTAGCAAATTGCAATTGTCTGGATTAGGATTCATACATTGGAAAAAATGTATACTTTATTGTTTCTAGTTTTTTTCCCCTATATCTGACATAGGAAAAATAAATAAATAAATAAATAGAAATCTTTATTGTGTTTTCAGGACTTCAAGTAAGGATTGAAAAATAAAAGTACAGATAAATGAAGTGGGCTGATGAGTAGTATCGTAAAATGATTTTACCAGATTTTCTGAAAGATAACAATAATAGAAGATTTTCAATGACTCGTTATACTCAAAGACTATTTAACAGTGAGACAATGCAGCGTTTCTGGTTATTGTATTCAAAATCCACTGATTTTGCATTTTGCTTCTGCTGTTTATTATTTGATCAATGGCATATTAACCTTGCTGATTCTGGATTGAGGGACTAGTAAAATGCTTCTTCTATATTAGCTGTGCATGAAAAAAGTCAAAGACACGTTGAAAATTATCATAAGTGGAAGGAATTCAAAATTCGAATAAAAGAAAAGAAATCCATTGATGAAGAGAACTTGCTAGTTATTAGAAAAGAGGAGAAACATTGGATGCAAGTATTAGAACGACTCACTGCTTTAGTTTAGATGTTAGCTATTCAAAATTTATCATTTCATGGAACAAATGAGACATTGTTTTCAAATGGAAATGGAAATATTTTGAAATTTGCCGAATTTCTAGCCAAGTTTGATCCAATAATGAATGAACATCTTCGAAGAATAAAAGAAAGACGCATATGTGCATTATCTTGGAAAAGATATTCAAAATGAAATAATAAACATCTTCGCCAATGCGATAAAAGAATCTTTTATTTTCTTTTAGAATCTGCAACAACAGATTCTAAAAGAAAATTTTAGAATCTGTTGTTGCAGCAAAATATTTTTCCATAATTAATGATTGTACGTCCGACATTGGTCACACAGAATAAATTAGCATAATACTTCGTTTCGTACACACTAGCAATAGCACGGCTTCTATAAAAGAACACTTTTTGGGATCAATAGAAATAAAAAATACCACTGGAGAATTTTTATCAAATGAAATACTAGGAACTCTAGACAAATTTTCATTACCAATACAAGATTTACGAGGTCGAGGATACGATAATGCCAGTAATATGAAAGGTGATGTACTCAAACCAGTCTGTGATACACGATGGGAGAGCCGAATTGATTCTCCCATTGTATGTTCCCTAAGATATAATTTGTCCGATGTTTGCGAAGCACTGCAAGAAATATCTCAAGGTGATAGTTTATGTGGATTACGTGGAAATACCATGAAATTAGAAGCAAGTAGTCTTCTTAAAACCTTAAGGAAGTTCAAATTTATCGCATCCTTAATAATGTGGTATAATATACTTTTTGAAATAGACTTTACAAGTAAACAACTTCAGAATACAAGCCTTGATATAAATGGTGCTATAAATTGTATTAATCATACAAAGAATTTCTTAATGAAAATCCGAAATGAGGATGAATCAGATGCAGAAAAAATCACTGAGGTCTTAGGTGTAATGCCTAATTTTGAACAAAAAAACAGTTAGACTTAGGAAAAAAAAAAAAAAAAAAGAAACAATTTGTGTATGAAGCAGAGGATGAATTCATAACAAATTTTAAACAAAATTTTAAGATAGATTTTTATTTTTCAATTATTGATACTTCAATTGTTGATGAAAAATCATCAACAATTGATCAACAATTTTTCATCAACATCATATGTTGATGAAAAATTCATGTCTACAATTAACAAAAAGTTTGGTTTTCTTTTAAATATATATGAATTTCAAAAAATTACTTCAGCAGAACTGCTTAAAAAATGTTTGATATTGGAATATTATTTAACACGTGATAATTCTAGAGATATTGACGGAACAGATTTATGTAGTGAATTACAAATAACAGCAAGGCGAATTCCAGAAAATTCTTCCTCATTAGATGTCCTGTCATACATATGCAAAAATAATTTAGAAAATAGTGTTACAAATGTCTTTATTGCTCTGAGAATTTTTTCGACATTGCCAGTATCGGTAGCAAGTTCTGAAAGGAGTTTCTCGAAATTAAAACTTACACTTGCTCTACAATGGCTCAGGAATGACTCACTGGTCTAGCAATAATATCTATAGAGCATGAAATTGCATCTACAATCGATATAGATGAATTAATTCAAAACTTTGCCAAAGCAAAAGCCCGAAAGATTAATTTTTCATAATTTTTGTATTTAAGATGTAATAATTTTCTTGCTATACAGATATTAGGAGTAATCATATATGTATACAAATGTATTGGTTTTGATTAATAAATTTTTTTAATGTTCATAATGATATTATTTTTATAAATATCCACATGTGTAGGTGTATGTGTGTGAGTATGATATGACAAAATATATATAGCGAAATTATTATCTTTTATTATTATTATTATTCAGGCCTCCATGGAGTCAAAAGACTCATCGTGGGAGGTCCTTCTAAGAACATAAAGTCGGTCAAGACTCATCGAATCATACCACTCCTTAAACTCATTGACCGTTCTCGCCCTCACCACTCTATCAGGCAATGCATTCCACGGCTCAACCACCCTCCATGCAAAG
The DNA here is from genome assembly GCF_054136105.1 of Typopeltis vanoorti. Classification (NCBI taxonomy): domain Eukaryota; kingdom Metazoa; phylum Arthropoda; class Arachnida; order Uropygi; family Thelyphonidae; genus Typopeltis; species Typopeltis vanoorti. The sequence continues at coordinate 115,631,883 of NC_143563.1, read as the reverse complement.
AAACCACTCCTCACCCTCTTGCTCACAGTTTCCTTTCGTAACTTCCAGGGAATTAAAGTAATTATTTTTTAACATGGTTGTAGCTCCATAATTTTATAGAAATGAAATGAACTATTGATATTGCATATAAACCTGTAAGATGTATACTATATATATAATATTGTGGCAGATGGCACTGATGTGAATTAGACCAATAGTACCAAAGTCCTCCTTGTTCAAAGAGTTCAGCCAAAAAGACTGTGTAGAGTATCTGTGAAATATATTCTTCACTAAAAGTGGTGAGAGAACATACAAGAAGTGTTTTCAAAGTGAGTGCCAGAAATGCCAATTACGTCAAAAAGATGAGAGTAAAGTGTTAGGGGTAAGAGAATTAAAGAGACCAATATAAGAATGAAGAGTTATCTGAAATGAAAGGGGTTGTGCACTTATATGGAGTCTTTTATAGGGCAGGATAAATGCAGCTGAAAAGGGAAAGAAAGAAGAGGTACAAGGGAAGAGAAAGGAATGCTTGATTAAGCGGGAAAGGAAGAGTAAAGAGAGAATTATACAAGGGCTGTTTGATAAGTCTGTGCAAAGTCCAAGAGATGGTGCCACCAGCATGTATCGAGGTTATTTTTAGTTGCTGGCAAATGTTGGAGGTTTCAGTCAGATAGATCTATTACTCTGTGTTTGGCATTCATTTGAATCGATCAAGTACCGTGATTTGTGAAAAATGGATGAGAAAGAATTTCGTGTATGATTAAACATTAATTTTTGAAAGGCAAAACAGCTCAGGAAACCAAAGCTAAGCTTGATAACATTATGGTGAGTCTGCACCTTCGATTAGAATGGTTTATAAGTGGTTTAGTAACTTTCAAAGTGGCCATATGAGCACAAGTGATACTGAACATTCTGGACACCCTGTTGAGGCCACTACTCCAGAAATTATTGAAAAAATCCACGATATGGTGATGAATGATAGAAGAGTGAATGTATGTGAAATTTCTAAGGCTGTGGGCATCTCAAATGACTGGGTACATAATATTTTACATGAACATTTACACGACAAGATGGGTGTCGCGTTTGCTCACACTGGATCAAAGGCATCAATGTGTGAACTGTTGCAAGGACAGCTTGAAGCTGTTTTGACAGAATCCAGAGGAATTTTTGTGTCGTTTCGTAACAGTGGATGAAACATGGATTCATCACTACCAGCCTGAGACCAAGGAACAGTCAAAACAATGGGTTGCAAGAGAGGAATCTGCACCAAAGAAAGTGAAACCATTCCTTCAGCAGGAAAGGTTATGGCCACCATCTTCTGGGATGCTCATGGCATAATCTTCATAGCCTTCTTGGAAAAGGGCAAATTATGTGTCTTTGCTGGATCATTTAAATAATGAAATAAAGGAAAAACGACTACACTTGGTGAAAAAGAAGATTCTTTTTCACCAAGATAACGCACCCACTCACTCACAATTGTGACTGCAAAAGTGTTCAATTCATGCTAGAAGTCGTTTCGCATCCCCCCCCCCTCTCTAGATTTGGCTCCCTCAGACTACTATATGTTCCAAACATGAAAAAATGGCTGGCAGGAAAGAGATTTTCATCAAACGATGAGGTGATTGCCAAAACAACTGCCTATTTTGAAGAGTTGAGCAAATCATACTATATGGACAGGATCAAAAAACTTGAGCATCACTGGACTAAGTGTATACACCTCAAAGGAGACTATGTTGAAAAATAAAAATGTCTGTCCTAAAAAATTATGTTTTCTTCATTTTTGCATGGACTTATCAAACAACCCAATGGAGATTCAGTGATAATAGGAGTGACTAATGAGCAATTAATTAGATGTTAGTGCCTTGCAGAACTCCAACCCACATCTAAGGCATTTGCCCACGTGCAAGGCGGAAGTGGCAAGATGTAGGGGTTTGCTTTGTAGGGTGAGGCACCAATATGGCAGCATGAAATTTATTTTTAAAATTTTTTTTTTAAATTTATTTTTATTTTATGGGGTAAGAGATTTTATTTTAATTTTTTAAGAGTTCGATGGTTACATCAAACCCATGAAACTTTCTAGTATCGTATCAAAGTTTTCTTTTGTCAAATTCTGCTACCGCCTTTTTTTTTTTTTTTTTTTTCCCCTGGATTGTTACATCGGACTCTGCAGAGAAACCTGAAAATTGCTGGCTAACCCAATTCTATGAATTTTGAATGAAAATTAGAATATAGGTTAAAATCATAACGTAATATTGTCTAATTTTGGTAGCTTGTGGTGTCAGTGTGATTTGTGTAAATTCCGTTATTTAATTTAGTATTTAACGATACGTTTCATAGATTTGAATATGGCGCCAATGCGACGCAAGATAATGGCATCCAAAAATACGACGCCATTGTTCAAAAACTATAATGTGAGAGAATTTGTCCAATGTGATGTGTGTGGAATGTATGCATTTCCGAATGAGGCTGGAGTTTGGATTGAAAGTGAAAGTGGTGGGAGAATGTGCAGAAAGTGTAAGCAAAGTGAGGAGTTGAATTATGTGTCAGGTTGTGAGACAGCTATGGTTGAAGAAAGCCAGAATGTGAGTAAAAATAGTGGCTTGATAGGGAACTGCGATGTACAAGATGGCAATGAGAGCGGTGATCTAAGAAAGAGTGAGAGCAACTATACAGAGAGAGAAAGTGGTTTGAATGATAAAAAAAATGAGGAATTATTTGTAGGAAGTGAGATCGCTAGGTTGCACACAGTGATACAAAATGCGCAGCGGCAATTAGAGCACCTGCAAAACTCTTTCCAGAGTGATTCGGCTAACGTAAATAACCAGCGTAAGAGTGGGCGAGTTTCTGAAATGAAGGAAAGAGTGTTGCATGGTGACTCGTTATTAAGAGGAGTGATAGATGGCAGTGTAACTAAATCGTACTTACCGGGTGCGAAATTTAAGGATGTAAGTGAGAGTATTAGAGTGCAAAAACAGAGGGTGAAAGAATTAATAATTGTGGCGGGTATGAATGAATTGAAAGGTGATAAATTTTTTATGACAGAGGACTTGAAAGTATTGTTAAAGGTAGCGAAAGAAAAGAGTGACAGAGTTAGAATGGTGAGTCTGTTGCCGCGGTATGACAGAAAGGAATTTAGAAGGAGGGCCATAATCGCAAATGACATTATGCGCAGGTTATGCAAACAGTGTGGTGTGGAATTCGTGGACATGTGGAATGAGTTTGATGGGCGAAAGGACTTATACAAGATGGATGGCCTGCATTTGAATGGGCTTGGTGTGAGAAGACTGGAAAAAGTGTTGCTGAATGAAGTGAAAATGGATGTGCAGAACCAGGGAAACTAAAACTACCAAGGAGGGAGGGAAGTGGATATGCAGACATCAGTGAGACAGTTGAGTGTAAGAATGTATATAATGTACCCGAGCCAGTACTAAGGACAAAAAATCGGAATGGGATAGTTAGAATAACACATTAAGATAGGGGCAGAACAAAGGGATCACTGCATTTCATGTATACTAATGCCAGGAGTATTAGGAACAAGAACGAAGAATTTTTGGCCTTGATTGGCTCTTCCTGGCCACAGGTTATTAGCATTAGTGAAACATGGCTGATGAAAGATGATATAGTTAGTGGGATAGAATGTGTAGGTTATAGTGTGTTTAGGAGGAACAGAGAGAATAAAATGGGGGGAGGGGGGTGTTATTGATGATAGCTGATGAACTGATGCCAAGGAGAATTGAAGTTGTATTGCAGGATAGTGAAAGGAGCTCATTTGAGGCTATTTGGTGTGAGATTGAGACTGGCAGAACAAAATATACAGTTGGGTGCTGCTATAGACCAGGTGATGGAATAGATGGTGGAGATAGTATGCATAAACAAATTGATGAAATGAGTGGAAGGAGGGTAATTATTATGGGGGATTTTAATTATGGTAACATTGATTGGAAGGAGGAGAGGACACATGTGAGGAAGGAAATGGATGAAAAGAAGAAAAAAAGAAAATCAGCTAACGCCATTTTATTCCCGTATACGGGAGTAGGCGATGGAAATGGATTTTATTCAATTATTAAGGAATAACTATCTGAGACAACATGTAATTGAAAATACTAGGGGTGTGAGAGTGCTTGACCTGGTTATAGCATCTCACAATTTGACTGTGATGAATATGACCATGTTGCCACCTATTGGTGAGAGTGATCATAAGGTCTTGACATGGGAGGTTGCTAAGGGTGTGGAATTTTTGATTAAGACAGGGTATATGTGGAATTACCGTGCTGGCAAGTATGACAAGCTTAGGAGACTGCTTGGGTCAGTGCCATGGCATGTACAACTGCAAGGGCTGGACGTCGATAGAGCATGGGAAGTGGTCAAGGAGCATTTAGAGGAGGTTATGGCTGATTGTATACCTAGGGTCCGAATAGTAAAACAAGTAAGGGTTAAATGGATGAATAACACCATTAAGCTTGAGCTACAAAAAAAGAAACAACTGTGGAGGGAATTTAAAGAAAGGGGTGAACTGCAGGCACATGAACGGTATAAAGTGCAGGCCAGAAGGGTAACGAGTGTGGTAAAAACAGCAAAAGCCGATTATGAAGGGAAACTAGCTATGCAAGCAAAAGAGAATCCCAAACAGTTCTTTCAATATGCTGCAGGCAAGAAAAAAACTGTACATGGCAAAATGATTTTAAGGAATGACGATGGTAAGGAGGTCACTGAACCAGTCGATATAGTGCAGTTACTGAGCACGCACTTTGCAAAAGTATATCATCCAGGTGGAGACATTGGAAAAATGAAGGAGCCATTAGTTTATACGGGAATTGTGATGAATGAAGTGGAGGTGAATAGTCTATTACAGAACCTTAATGTGAATACATCTGTGGGATTGGATGGTATACCGGCACGGGTCTTGCATGAAGCGGCTAAGGAATTATCAGTGCCCTTGACCATGTTGTTTAATCTGAGTCTCGGGTCTGGTTTAGTCCCAAAGGCGTGGAAAGAGGGGAAAATAGTTTCACTGCATAAAGGAGGATCTAAGACTATGGTTGCAAATTACTGACTGATCAGCATATCAGGAGTTGTTGTCAAGGTCTTGGAGAAAGTAGTCAAGGGAAAAATACAGGAATGGATTGATGAAAATGAGATACTGTACAGGGGACAGCATGGCTTTGTAAAGGGTAGATCATGCCTGAGTAACTTGCTCAAGTTTTATAACAAGGTGACGGCTGAACTGGATAAGGGAAATGGGTTTACAGTGATACTGCTGGACCTGGCAAAGGCGTTTGACAGGATACCACATGGAATTCTAATCCGTAAACTACAACATATAGGAATGGATATAGGGTTAGTGAGATGGATAGGTGGGTGGTTGATGGAGAGATATCAAAGAGTGGTTTATTCAGGAGTGGAGTCCAAAAGATGGCCTGTGACTAGTGGGGTGCCGCAGGGTTCTGTTCTTGAACCACTGCTGTTTAATCTGTTCATTAACGATATAGGGAAGGATCTAAGTGAAACAGTTCATTTGTTCACTGATGATGCAAAGTTGGGGAGGGTGATAGTGAATGCAGAAGATGTCAAAGTCTTGCAGGATGATTTAGATAGATTGGAGTTCTGGGCTAAGGATAATGGATGTAAATTTAATGTGACAAAATGTAAGGTTATGCATTTTGGGGTGAAACGATTAGCAGCAGTATACCACATGGGTGGAACTGTACTCCAAGAGATTGATGAGGCCAGGGACTTGGGAGTGTTGGTGGATAGGAAGATGAAGTTTAGGGGGCACATTGCAAAAGTAGCTAAATCAGCTCATCAACTGACTTGGTAGTTGAAAAATACCTTAACGAGCAGAGACAAGCAAGTTATTGTACCTCTATACCGAGCCTTGATAAGACCTCATCTTGACTACTGTGCCCAGATTTGGTCACCTCGGTTCCTTCTTGATGGGGAGGAGGTGGAGAGGATCCAGAGGCGAGTGACTAAGATGATAGCAGGTCTATGGAATGAACCATATGAGAACAGGTTGAAGATTTGTGGGTTGCAGAAACTGGTTGATAGGCAGAAAAGGGGAGATATGATTGAGACATTCAAATTGCTAAAAGGATTCTATAAGATTAATTCAGAGGATATTTTTAAGATCAGGACTAGTGGTGGGAGAACTAGGGGCCATACATGGAAGCTGGGCAAGAGTGTGGTTAGCAGTGGTGCTAGAGCTGGTTCTTTACTTTTAGAGTGGTAAATGAGTGGAATAAGCTGCCAGAGTCTGTTGTGGGTGCTATGACAGTGAGCGAGTTCAAGGCAAGGTATGATAGATACTGTGAGAATGTCATATAGTTGTGTGGACATGATGTTTAGAGCCTCCCTCGATGAGTCTAAGGACTCCCTGGAGTAGCCCGAAAACAATAACAATAATAATAATAATAATGAAGAGTGTCTGTTCTGATCACAAACTTACTACTGTATCTGGGGTAGCCGACACGTCGAGAACTGCAGTCCAGGATCTTGATGAAAAATATGCTATGAGGACTCTCAACATACTTCAGCATCAATGGCACTCAAAAAAAATGGAAGAACTTAGGAATATTTTATACAAAAATAACATCCACATTGCGTGCTTACAAGAAATGAAACTAAATCATAATCTGAAGCTTCAAATTATAGCCTATTCAACATTAAGGAAAGACAGGCCAGATCATTCTGGCAGAGGTCTAGCTATACACCTACAGACAAAATAAATATAAAGAAATTGTGTCGACTACAAACAGCAGTATAAATAACACGGAGGCTCAATGAGTCAAGATATTTCTACCAAAATGCACTATTACAATAGTCAATGCATATTACCCAGATAACACAGATATAAATACAGAACAGACTTCAACAACTAAGTCAAACAACGTCAGATACGGAGATCCTTTTAGGAGATCTAAATGCCAAAAGCCCAACTTGGGGCTCCTTACAGTTTACCATTGCTGCTAACAAATATTCCTTCAAAATTTCCCAAGCATAATGATATCCCAGACTTCCAATTCTTCCCTCCACAAAACTTCTCCAAGTTGATGTCTAAGACTATTATAATCATCTGCTTTATAATTCCACATACGTTCCCATCTCTTTGATATTCCTGCATGTCTATTCATTTTCCAAGTCAAAACCATATGGTCACTCTCTCCAACTGGTGGGAGAGATGTCATCTCAGTTATTATCAACTCTTCTGATACTATAACCAAATGCAAAACTCTTGAACCTCTTGTTCCCTCTGTTGCATGTTGCCTAAGACATTTGTCCCTCAAGAATTCTAGAAATTCCATTCCCTTATTGCTACATGCATCATCCTCTTCCCAATTTATACTGCTGTAGTTAAAATCTCTCATAACAATCATTCTTCTTCCACTTGCCATGCTCAACTGTGTCAACATCTCCTGGTTCCCACCCTCTGTGCTACTTGGTCTGTAGCAACACCCCACTAAATATCCTGTCTTATAATATCTTGCCCACCTCCACCTCATACCATATGCTTTCAAAATCATTAGTGTCACGGCCTTGAACTGTATAAGAGTGATGAGCTGCATTTGAATTTTTTTGGTGTCAGTCATGTGGAGAGACTGCTGCTGGAAGGGAGAATAACGTATGCAGAGAATAAATCTGAGCAAGTAAGAATTAATGTGATAGAGCAGGAGAGTAAGGAAGGAGAGATTGAAGTGGTACTTATGAATGAAGAAGTTGATAGCATGAGTGTAGAAAATCAGAGACCAAGTGTGCAAGACAAAAAGGGAAACAGGGAGAATCAGGTTGGACACGGGAACACAGCACAAGAAAGGTCGATGCTCCAAGAGGATGTGAATGTGTGTGTGTGTGTAGACAAAAAAGAAAGCGGATAACCTGGGATAGGGAAAACAGTTGTATTTGAATAGGGTTCCAGGACTATTATTATTATTTTTATTTTTTAATTATTATTTCCCAAGACCTCATGGAGTCAAACATTCATCTGGGATGTCCTATTATCACATACACATCTCATCATACCGTGTCTTAAGCACACTCAAACTCCTTGCAGACACCACACTCTCAGGCAAGGTATTCCAATCACTCACAACTCTGCACGAAAAAAACCTGCCTCTCACTCCCCTACTCACACTCTCTTTATACAGTTTCCAGGGATGACCTCTCGTTCGTCCCTGATTTCCCACTATTCTCTGTAGAACTTCTCCACCATTGATCTTATAACAACCCCTTACCAACTTGTAGGTCTCTATCATATCTCCCCTCTTCCCCTCTCCACCAGACTCTGCAAACTACATCTTCTCAATCTCTCCTCATATTCAACATTCCAGAGGTCAGAAACTACCTTAGTCAGTTGCCTTTGGACCCTTTCCAACATCTCTTCATCCTTCTGAAAACACAGTGTCCAAATCTGGGCACAATGGTCCATGTGTGGCCTAATCAAAGCCTTATACAATGGAACAAGAATCTCTCTACTTCTACATGTCAGTATCCTCTGCATCATTCCCAGACGTCTTTGTGTTGTCTTCACAAAGGCGATGTGTCCCCTAAATTTTAGATCGTTATCCATTATCACCGCTAGATCTCTTATTTCCTCTAACTCCAACAATATATTCTCACCAAGCATAAATTCTGCATCCCATCTTTGTTTTCCAAATTTTAAAACCTTACATTTTGCAACATTGAATTCACATTCCCATTTCCGTGGCCAATCACTCAATTTATTCAAGTCTTCTTGCAAGGCCACAACATCTTCACTACTCTTTATGGTTCGTCCCAACTTTGCATCATCTGCAAACAACTGAATATCTCCATCCAAATCTTCGCTAATATCATTAATATACAAGTTAAATAGTAATAGCCCTAAAACAGACCCCCTGAGACATTCCACTAGTGACTTTCCTTTTCATGGATATCGCACCCCCATACACAACTTGTTGATACCTATCAGATAGCCAGTCTCCAATCCAATGCACTAATCTAATATCCAACCCCCTCTGCTCTAGTTTGACTGTCAACTTATGATGAGGTACTCTATCAAAAGCCTTTGCGAAATCCAAGTATATTACTGTGTATCCTTCTCCTCTGTCCAAGGAAGCAGTCACTTTATTGTAATAAGTAAGTAGATTACTAAAACATGACCTTCCTTTAGCAAATCCATGCTGTCCATCAAAGATAATACCATTGTTATCAACCCAACTCTGGATCCTAGTTCTCACAAGCTCCTCCAACAATTTAACCACAACACCTGACACAGAGATAGGCCTATAGTTTGATGCTTGAGTTCGATCACTTCCTTTATGAAGTGGCACAATCTTACCCTCCTTCCACTCCTTAGGAACTTGACCAAGTGCAAGACTCATATTAAAAAAATATGTCAAGGCAGGTGTCAACTCTCTGGCACATTCCTTCAGAATATGCGGTGATATATTATCAAGTCCCACAGCCTTATTTACATCTAGTTTACTCAACTCCATAAACACCTCTTGCTCACTTACAGTCAGTCTCCTCCCCATCATCAACTGCTCTCAATCTCTCCATGAAGTCACATTCACAAGACTGAAAGATCTTTATGAACTACTCATTAAGTATCTCCACCACACATTCTACACATCGAAAGAACTCCCTAGGATTCTTTTTGGCTTCATTAGCTAACTGCTGTTCATACCTCTCTTTAGCGACTCTCACCAACCAAGTCACCCTCCTTGCCTGGTCTTTGTAGACCTCATAAAATTGGTTACTTCCACTTCTCTTATGCTGCCTCCACAATGCCCTTTTTTCTCTGTATCGCATGCTTAATCTCTTTATTCATCCATCTCACACCTACCTTATTTAACCTTCTCACCCTTGGAATACATTTAGACATTGGATCTACTAAATAGTTTTTGAATAGAAATTAAAGTTAAATTGATGGAGTTCGCTCACCCAAAAATTATTGGAATAAGTGAGACATGGTTAGATGAGGATGACATCCTGACAATAATAGAGATGAATCAGTATGATGTATTTCATGAAGACAGAAAGAGTAAAAGGGGATGTGGAGTGCTATTGATGATAAGAAAGTTATGTCCATAGAAGATAGGGATGCAAGGTGGAAATAGTGGTAGTGGTTTTCAGGACATTTAGTGTGGATTGAGGTGAATAGTATGAAACACTTCATTGCATGTTGCTATAGGTTTGGTGATGTGGACAATAGTCACCAGGAAATGTATAAGTAAATTACCCAAGCAAATTGAAAAAGGGCGATCATTATGAGTGATTTTAATTATGGCAACAAAGACTGGGAAAACGAGAAAGCAACTGGAAGTACAGAAAATGAGTTTCTTGAATTTTTAAGGGACAACTACCTCGGGCAGTATGGCGCGGTTGGCCGAGTGGTTAGCGTATCCGCTCTCCAGCGAAGAGGTGGATGGGCTCGAATCCCGCAATGGGTATGGATGTTTGTGATTGACTTTGGTGCAGAAATAAGGGAATCTGTGACCGTACCACTTATTTTGAAAGTGGCGCTAGCGTCGCCGTAGCACGTGGCGGTGAATTTGAGCTGTGCAGAAGAAAGTGATTTTTAATCGGTGAATAGTCCGCTTTTTTCCCCGTTTTTCTACATTTTTGAGTGCTAAATTGTTTCTCTGAATACGAGTGTACTTCAGTGGTTGTTTTTTTGGAAGTTAGTTGCTGTCGCAATACAATATATGTTGGTACCGTCGGAATCGAACGCGTAACGGTGGAAGACAAAACGAAGCTAAGTTACTGTATTTAGTTATATTTCATTTATTTAATTATATTTAGTACTTTAAATGTTCTGATGTTTGTACTTTTTTCCCCTCTTATTTATTAATTGAATAATTATTAAAGATTACGCTACTCGGCAGTAAGGAATGATGGTGGATTCAGCAGCAGTCGCAAGTGGCGTAACGCCAAGTCCTCTGCCATTTAAGAACTCAATTATTAGCAATATCATAAAGGACTTTGTGGCATGCAGTACTTGCGGCATGTATGCTTCTCGGGAATTACATATGTGGCTTGTTAAAGAGAGTGGAGAGCGTATGTGCGCCAAATGCAGGCAGTTGGAGGAAATAAATACATTAGATATATCGATATCCGACTTTGTTGCTCCAGGAACGGAGAATAGGAAGACAAGAAGTATGATAGGAGCGAATGAGAAAATAATAGTTGATAGTGTGGAAGGTGTGAGTGACTGTGGAAGTTTAGGAGATGGTTTTGTATGGGAGAGTGAATTTAGATTAAGAGTGACTGACCTGCAGAGGGAGATAGATGAGTTGAAAGAGGAGGTGGAATGTCTAGTGAATGAGAGCAGAAGTATGAAAGATAAGATTAGGAGAATGGAAGAGATAAATGCAAGGCAAATCAGAGTAGGAGAGAGAGAGAATTTAAGGAGTATGAGTGAGAGGTATGGGGGTGCTAGAAGAGGAGAGAATGGAAACAGTAGAAGAGAGGGAATGAGAGAGAGGTATGGGAATGCTAGCAGACGAGAGGATGGAAACAGTAAGAGAGACGGAATGAGAGAGAGATATGGAAGTGCTAGAAGAGGAGAGAATGGAAACGGTAGGAGAGGAGAGAATGGAAACGGTAGGAGAGATGGAATGAGAGAGAGGTATCGGAATGCTAGAAGACGAGCGGATGGAAACAGTAGTAGGAGAGACAGAATGAGAGAGGGATATGGAAGTGCTAGAAGTGGAGAAAATGGAAACAGTAGGAGAGAGGGAATGAGAGAGATGTATGGGAGTGCTAGAAGAGGAGAGAATGGAAACAGTAGAAGAGAGAGGTATGGGAATGAAAGAAGAGGAGAGAATGGAAACAATAGGAGCGAGGGAATGGTAAGAGGTATAATGTATGGCGACTCAATGATCCGTGGTGTTCAAGATAGGATGCGTGAAGAGTGTAAGAGAGGTGAAAGGGTGGATGAGATGATTGTGATGGTAGGAACGAATGACTTGAGTGGTAATGTAAGTCGGGCAGCGAGAGATATGAGATTTTTGCTTGAGACTGTACGGAAGAAGACAGAGAGAGGAAAAATAGTGTGCGTGTTGCCTAGGTATGATAATGATGAGCTGAGCAGAAGAGCGGTGATATTGAATGGCATAATAGCGAGAATGTGTGACAAGAGAGGACTGGTATATGTGGATGCTTGGAGTGCGTTTGAGGAAAGAGAGGAGTTGTATGCGAGAGACCGTTTACATTTGAATGAGGAAGGACGTAGGCATCTGGAGAGATTGCTGTTCTGAACGAGTCAGTGTGTCCCAGGGAGGATGATAGCAGGGGTGGCCTCTTGTGGGAATGGATACTTGGGAGAAGGGAGACAATGTCAGGTAACACTGAGCCCAGTGGAGTCTAGAAGGGATAAGGCTGGGTATAGAAACAATGGAATTTATATGCTGTATACTAATGCCAGGAGTATCCGGAATAAGGGAGAGGAATTGGTGGCGCAGATAGCATCAGCCTGGCCAAAAATTATTGCGATCACTGAGACGTGGTTGACAGAAGGGGATATAATAACAGGAATAGAAGTCGCTGGGTATAGCATTTTTCGTCAGGATAGGAGGGGAAAGCATGGTGGTGGGGTGCTGCTTATGATAAGTGATGACCTATGTCCTCTAAGAGTGGAGAATTTGGAAGGAAGTGAGACAAATGATTTTGAGAGCGTATGGTGTGAGCTAGAGGTAGGCAAGACAGGATATTTAGTGGGGTGTTGCTACAGATCCAGGAGCTCAGAGGATGGGGACCAGGAGATGTTTAGACAGCTAAGTTTGGCAAGTGCAAGAAGAATGATTGTTATGGGAGATTTTAACTTCAGTAGTATAAATTGGAGAGAGGAACATGCATGTAACAATAGGGGAATGGAATTTCTAGAATTCTTGAGGGACAAATGTCTTAGGCAACATGTAACTGAGGGAACAAGAGGTTCAAAAATTTTGGATTTGGTTATAGCATCAGAAGAGTTGATAATAACTGAGTTGATGTTTCTCCCACCAGTTGGAGAGAGTGACCATATGGTGTTGACATGGAAAATGAATAGACATGCAGGAGTATCAAAGAGACGGGAACTTATGTGGAATTATAAGGCAGGTGATTATAATAGTCTTAGACGTCAACTTCGGGAAGTTTCATGGAGGGAGGAATTGGACGGCCGGGATATCACCAGTGCGTGGGAAATTGTGAAATAATATTTGTTATCAGCAATGGTAAGTTGTATACCACGAGTGAAGAAGAGGGCGCAGTTTGGAGTAAAGTGGATGACAAACTACATTAAACAGGAACTGCATGCGAAAAAGAGGCTATGGAAGAGATATAAGGAGACAGGTGAAGAGAGGATGGGTGAAGAATATAAGACACAGGCCAGAAGAGTGACTCGTGTGGTAAGGAAAGCGAAACTGGAATATGAGAGGAGACTGGCCCTAAGATCCAAAGAAAATCCTAGGGAATTTTTTAGCTATGTGGCCAGTAGGAGGAGAAATGACTGTGGAAGAATGATATTGTGGGATAAAAATGGGAATAGAGTGACTGATGCAGAGGACATAGTGGAATTGTTCAATGAACACTTTATTGGAGTATTTCATCCTAGAGGAGTCAGTTTTAATGCTAGAGGGATAGGACTGGTACGAGGTCTGGAGGTACAGGAGGAGAGTATGTTTCAGATACTGAGTACTCTGGATGTCAGTAAAGCTGTGGGACTGGATGGTATTTCGCCACGAGTTTTGAGAGAATGTGCTAGCGAATTGACAATACCTTTAACGTGGCTTTACAATGAAAGTCTGGCTTTGGCAAAGGTGCCCAGGGAATGGAAGGAAGGTAAGATAGTGCCATTGCATAAGGGTGGTAACAGACTAGAAGTGTCTAATTATAGGCCAGTCTGTGTGTCATCAGTAGTTGTTAAGATCTTGGAGAAAGTAGTGAGGGACCGTGTACAGCTTTGGGCAGATGAGGGTAATGTTATCTGTGAGAATCAACATGGATTTGTGAAAGGACGCTCTTGTTTTAGCAATATGCTAGCCTTTTATAATAAAGTTACAAGAGCATTAGATGAGGGAAAGGCATATACTGCAATTTTCTTAGACTTGGCGAAGGCATTTGACAGGGTGCCACATGATAAGCTGATATTTAAGTTGCAGCACATGGGTCTGGATGTCAGATTGGTCAACTGGATTCAGGATTGGCTGTCTGATAGGTATCAGAGAGTTGTGTATGGTGGAGCAGTTTCCAGGAGGCAGAGGGTTACAAGTGGGGTCCCACAGGGCTCAGTACTAGGACCTATATTGTTTAACCTTTATATCAATGACATAGCCAGTGGATTGCAGGGGGATATTCAGTTGTTTGCGGATGATGCGAAGCTGGGAAGGATTATTAGTAATAGCGCAGATGTGGTAGCCCTGCAAGAGGATTTAAATAAGCTAGATAGATGGGCAAATGAATGGGGGTCTCGGTTTAATGCAGCAAAATGTAAGGTCTTGAGGTTTGGGAAACATCGATGGGATGCTGCATACTCTATGGGAGGAGTTATACTGGATGAAGTAGAGGAGACAAGAGATCTGGGGTTGATGATTGATAGAAACCTGAAGTTTAGGGGACATATTGCAAAGGTGGTGAAGGTAACACAGAGGATTGCTGCTATTATGAGAAGGACACTGACCTGCAGAGATAAGAGGGTTATCATTCCGTTGTATAAGTCTCTGATCAGACCACACTTGGACTATTGTTCTCAGATTTGGTCCCCAGGATTTGAAGGGGATAAATTAACTGTGGAAAGGATACAAAGACGAATGACAAAGATGGTTTCAGGACTGTACAAGGATAGTTATGAGGATCGGCTGAGAGAATGTGGACTGCAGAGTTTGGTGGATAGAAGGAGAGGTGATATGATTGAGACTTTTAAACTGTTGAGAGGTGGTTACAGGGTTGACACTGGGGAGTTCTTTCGCTTGGTTGATCAGCGGGAAGGAGTGATGACAAGAGGCCATCCCTGGAAGTTACGAAAGGAAACTGTGAGCAAGAGGGTAAGGAGTGGTTTCTTTGTGTGGAGGGTGGTTGAGCCGTGGAATGCATTGCCTGATGGAGTGGTGGGAGCGAGAACGGTCAGTGACTTTAAAGAGTGGTATGATAAACTTTGTGTTTCTCAGGGGGGGACCTCCCCTCGATGAGTCTTTTGACTCCTTGGAGGCCTGAATAATAATAATAATAATAGTATGTAACAGATGGATCATGAGGGTCTTGGATTTGATCGTCTCATCAGAGGATGTTATTATAAATAAGGCATCAAACCTCCCTCCAGTTGGTGAGTGATGAAGTGATTACCTGGGTGGTAGAACTAGAAGGCTGGTGATTATGAGAAGCTCAGGAGACAGCTTGAAGCTGTAGCATGGAATTAAGAGTTGAGTAGAAAGGAGATCAGTGCTGCTTGGGTGATATTCAAGAACTATCTAGTAGAAACAATGCTTAAATGTATTCCAAAGGTCAAAAGGTTAAATAAAGAAGGTGTGAAATTTATGAATGAAGAGAATAAGCATGCAATGCAGAGAGAAAAGGCTAACGCCTTTCCTCTGGAGGCAACATGAGTGAAGTGGTAATAATCAATTCCATCAGGAATACAAAAAACAAGCAAGAAGGATGACTAAAAGTAACAAAAGTTCAGTATGAGCAGCAGTTCACTAATGAAGCTAAAAAAAAATATATATATCCAGAGAGTTTTTTCAGTATGTGGCCAGGAAAAATAAGAATGATTATGGTAAGATGGAACTGATTGGAGAAAATGGTATGATGCAGATGATATAATTGAGATATTAATAATCAGTAAAGGTCTTTCATCTTTGTAAATGTGACATTATGGAGAATATGAGAGCAGTGGATCAGGAGGAGGAGTGACTGACTGTGAGTATGAGTGAAATGGTATATGGAGAATTAAGCAAACTTGATATTAATAAGGCTGTGGAACTTGATATATCATGATGTATTTTGAAGAAATGTTCCAGGGAGTCGACATCTGCTTTTATATATTTGTTTTACATTGGGTCAAGTTCCAAAGGAGTGGAAGGAAGGCAAGATTGTACCACTTCATAAAAGAGGTGACAGATTTCAAGCATCAAATTATAGGCCAATCTGTGAGTCAGATGTTGTGGTTAAAGTGTTGGAAAGACTGGTCACCATCAGGATCCAGAATTGGGTGGACATCAATGGTGTTATCTTTGAGGGACATTACCTATTTGCTAAAGGGAGGTAATGTTTTAGTAATCTACTTATTATTACAATAAGGTGACAGCTTCATTGGGCATGGTCAATGGATACACAGTAGTATATTTAGATTTTGCAAAGGCTTCTGATAGACTGCCATATGATAACTTGATAGCTATCAACTGTTTAGTTTGACTATAACCAAAATAATGTGGATGGGGTTGGATATTAGACTAGTGCATTGGGTTGGAGATTGGCTGTCTGATAAGTATCAACAAATTGTGTATAGGGGAGCAATATACAAGAAGAAGAAGAAAGTCACTAGTGCTGTGCTCAGGGTCTGTTTTAGGGTAATTGCTGTTTAACTTGTACGTTAATAATATTGGGAAAGATTTGAATAGGGATATACAAATCTAAAATTTAAAAATTTAAAAAACAAAGATGGGATGTAAAATTTACTCTTGGTGGTATATATTGTTGAAGGACAAGGATATAAGAGAACTTTGGGTGATGGTGGATAAGGATCTGAAATTTAGAGGGCATATTGCCAAAATTGTGAGGACAACACAATGAATTCTGGGGATGATGCAGAGGACAGTTACTTGTACGAATAAGGAGATTCTGGTTCCATTGTATAAAGCTCTGATTAAGCCATATATGGATTACTGCAAACAGATTTGGTCACCCCATTTTCAAAACGCTGACGAGATGTCGGAGAGGGTCCAGAGGCAATTGACCAAAATAGTTTCTGATCTCTGGAATGTTGCATATGAAGAAAGTTGAGACAATCCAATTTGCAGAGTCTAGTAGATAGGAGGAAGAGAGGTGATATCGAAATGTACAAGTTAATGAAGGGTTGTTATAGGATTAACACTGAAGAGGTTTTTCATAAAATGGTGTGAGATGGGAGGAGGATAACAAGAGGTCATCTCTGGAAGATATATAAGGAGGGTGTGAGCAATGGAGTGAGAAGCAGGTTTTTTGTATGGAGACTTGTGAATGATTGGAATGCATTGCCTGAGAGCATGGTGACTGCAGAGAATTTGAATGTGTTTAAGGTGTGATATTATTATTATTATTATTATTAAACAAGACCTCATGGAGTCAAAGACTCATCTGAGAAGTCCCTTTATCACTCACACACATCTCATCATACTGTTTCTTAAACACACTCAAACTCCTTGCAGACACCACACTCTCAGGCAAGGCATTCCAATCATTCACAACTCTGTACGAAAAAAACCTGCCTCTCACTCCCCTACTCACACCCTCTTTATACAGTTTCCAGGGATGACCTCTGGTTCTCCCCTGATCTCCCGCTATTCTCTGTAGAACTTCTCCACCATTGATCTTATAACAACCCCTTACCAACTTGTAGGTCTCTATCATATCTCCCCTCTTCCTTCTCTCCACCAGACTCTGCAAATTACATCTTCTCAATCTTTCCTCATACTCAACATTCCAGAGGTCAGAAACTACCTTAGTCAGTCGCCTTTGGACCCTTTAAAACATCTCTTCATCCTTCTGAAAACCAGGTGACAAAATCTGGGCATAGTAGTCCATGAGTGGCCTAATCAAAGCCTTATACAATTGAACAAGAATTTCCTTACTTCTACAAGTCAGTGTCATCCGCATCATTCCCAGATGTTTTTGTGTTGTCTTCACAATTTTGGCGATGTGTCCCCTAAATTTTAGATCCTTATCCACTATCACCCCCAGATCTATTATTTATTCTACTTCCAACAATATATTCTCACCAAGCATAAATTCTGCATCCCATCTTTGTTTTCCAAATTTTAAAACCTTACATTTTGCAACATTGAACTCGCATCCCCATTTGCTTGCCCAATCACTCAATTTATTCAAGTCTTCTTGCAAGGCCACAACATCTTCATTACTCTTTATGGTTCATCCCAACTTTGCATCATCTGCAAACAACTGAATTTCTCCATCCAAATCTTCGCTAATATCATTAATATACAAGTTAAATAGTAATGGCCCTAAAACAGACCCCTGAGACACTCCACTAGTGACATTCCTTTTCCTGGATATCGCACCCCCATACACAACTTGTTGATACCTATCAGATAGCCAGTCTCCAATCCAATGCACTAATCTAAAATCTAACCCCATCTGCTCTAGTTTGACTGTCAACTTATCATGAGGTACGTTATCAAAAGCTTTTGCAAAATCCAAGTATATTACTGTGTATCCTTTTCCTCTGTCCAAGGAAGCATGATGAGCTGTTTTATGTTGAGTCCATACACGAGAGGTTGGTTGATCAACCTATAGTACATTAGTACTGCATATGGGTAGTAGGTAGGGTAAGGAGGAACTTGTTTACATTTGATTTAAAAGACTGTATATTTTATTCCTTGGAAAACACATCAGGGAGAAGACTGTTCCACAAAACAGCAGTAGCAGGGTTGAAGGAGGAGAAGGAAAAGAAACTTGTTATGTGGATTTCAAGGAGGACTGTAAAGGAATGTTGAGCAGAAGCCACAGGTGTTCAAACAAGCTTAGTACTAAGTTGAGGTATATTTCTCCACTTAGTACTAAGTGGAGAAATAGCATCAATAATTATTGATGCTATTTCAATGAACATTTCTCATGGAAATATTTATAGAATATACATATTGCAGAAACCAAAACGTCTATGTGAAAGTGGGAGAAATGAGTTGGTAAGAGATGGGTTATTAATAACCCATCTCTTACCAACAAGTTGCTCTCCTCAATAGTGAGTCAAGCAGTCTAAGGGAGTTTTTATATGAGCCCTGATACAAATACAAGAGCAATATTCAGTAGCTGGGTGGATTTGAGATTTGTATAAGGTTAGCAGCTGTTCAGAAGTGAAATAACATCTGGAGGGAAAGAGAAATCCTGGTTTTTTAGAAGCTGAGGATGAAATGGTTGTGATGTGTTACAACCAGGAGAGGTTTGACATCAGGGTAATTCCAAGAAGAGAAATTTCATCTTTTGTGGAAATTTTGTGGTAATACTGGGATAAAATGATTCTTTTTTTGTGAGAAACAAGCCACAACTCTGTTTTATTAACATTGAAATTAAAGGTTATCTGAATCCCCATTGGAGATCAGATTTCATGGTTGTTGATGTTCTGTAGGTTGAGGTGAGTTGTGTGGAGTAAGGTTTTTCACATGAAAGGGAGGAGTGCAATGTGTTTTCATCTGCAGAACTGTGCATTGGGTTGGAGGTCAACTGAAGTAGGTCATTGATCAGCAGCAAGCAACAGAATCCATACTGGCGGTCGTTTATTAGGTGAGCGTGTTCAAGGTGGTGTAGGAGCTGGGAATTGATGATTTTTTCCATTACTTTAGACAGGACTGAGGTGAGTCAGATAGGGAAGTAATTATATGGCAGTGATTTGTCACCCTTCTTGGGAATGGGTTGAATATAGGCCAATTTCCAGGATGTGGGATAGATACCAGTAGTAGTGAGAGCATATACAGGCAACATAGAACAGGAGTCAGTTCAGGTGCATAAACTTTCAGGACAATTGGAGGAATGCCAATCAGGGCTAGGTGACTTTTTTGTGTCCAACTTGGACACACAAAAAAAAAAAAGTTAGGGAATGGCAGTTCAGAGAAGTGTAGGGAATGTGTGTTTCCATGCTGATGAGGATTATTTTGATACGTTCGATGCATATGTTCGAGTTGGAAGGCCGGAAGCAATAATGCTTATGACAAAAGGGACCTCCTGGTGAGTCTTTGACTCCATGTGATCTTAGGATTATAATAATAATAATTTGAAAATTTTTATTTATTATTTATTTTATTTATTTTTCTGATCTCTTTCTGGAAAATGGATAAAGGGGGCATTGTATGTTGGGCAACTGAAATGGTTTAGGGTGGTCATTTACTATTGTCAGTTATGTATGCATTGGAAGAGCAAAGTGTGAAGTCAGGAGATGGCCTTTTCTGTGGGTGATGATGCAATAGAGCCATCTGGGTATAATTAGGAGTGGGAATAGTGTTGGGCAGAAGGCTTGGCAGCTGTTCGGACAGGTTCTAGTTTCCTGCTTTTTGCTCCTTTGAACTCTGTTTTGTAAGCATTGATAGTTTTTTTTGCATTTATTTCAGGCATGAGTATTATAGCTCTAAAAATGGATGGAATTCTTGATTTGAGCCACTTATAGTATGTTGGCTTTTTCTGTGGGTGATGATATAATAGAGCCATCTGGGTATAATTAGGAGTGGGAAGAGTGTTGGACAGAAGTTACGGCCAGTTGCTCTGGCGAGAGACCAAAAGGCTTGGCTGCTGTTCAGACAGGTTCTAGTTTCCTGCTCTTTGCTCCTTTGAACTCTGTTTTGAAGCACTGATAGTTTTTTGCATCTATGTATTATGACTTGAGTATTATAGCTCTAAAAAAAGGATGGAGTTCTTGATTTGAGCCAGTTATGGTATGCTCAATTTTTCATTTTTACAGCCTTGGCAAATCTTTTGGAGAACCATGGTTTATTTAGGGAATGGCAGTTCAGAGAAGTGTGGGGAATGTATATTTCCATGCTGATGAGGATTATTTTGGTGATACATTCGGTATATATGTTTGGGTTGGAAGGCCGGAAGCAATAGTGTTTATGACGAAAGGGACCACATAGTGAGTCTTTGACTTCATGTGATCTTAGGATTATAATAATAACAATTTGAAAATTTTTATTTATTATTTTCATTTAAATTTTATTTTATTTTTATTTTTGCAAATCAGAAGAATAAGAACTGAACTAATATTAGCTAAACAGAAAATAAAGTTTAAGGGAAAAAAAAAACTTACCATCTGGATTATCTTCAGGAAGTACACCAAAATTTTCATAAGAATCCCACTTGACAAGCGGATCATTAGATTTATCCACTGTTGGTACTTCACTTAAAGAACCATTCCCTAATCAAATATAATAAATATTAAATAAATGAATATAATAAAAAAATGCCTTCACATTTTGTTTTACACATTATTTCAAAACTATCTAAATGAGTGTAATTCACTGCATGTGTTTTTAATTAATGTTCTGAAACAAATAAACCACCTAGAATGAGAACTAGAGCAGAAGGAAACAAAATTGAGAGAACAAAAGAAACCGGAAATAGCATGATGAAAGGATCGAAAGTGGGAAAAATGGAAAGAATGAATGAAAGCGAAAGTTGGATGCATGGATCGAAAGCACAGAAACTCAAAAGGATGAATGAGAGTGAAAGTGTGAAGTGGAAGTCAAGAGTTCAAAAATTAGAAAGATTGAATGATAGAGAGAATGTGATGCGAGATTCAAAAGTTGAATTGGGTTGAATGCGGCAAGAGATGAAATGGATGTGGAGTGAAATTAAGAAAATTCGAGTGAAAATGATTAAAACAAATCAAGTAGGTATGAAAGAGTTAACAAAAGATGAGCGAGTAGCATTGTATGGCGACTCCATTATTAAAGGTGTGCTGGATGAGAGGATGCACAACGTATGTTTTCCAGGTGATAAAATGAGTACAGTGAGTGAGGCATTGGATATGAGGAGGGAGCGAGCGAGCAAAGGAGTTGATGGTTTTAATAGGTACGAATGTCTTGATAGAGGACAAAGAGAATGTCAGAATGGATATCATGAGGCAGCTTAGATGGATAAAAGAGAATAGTGTGACAGGAAGGGTAGTCAGCATGTTGTCTAGGTATGACTGTGGTGAGATGAGGCGGAAAGCAAGGATTATGAATGGTATGTTGGCTGAAATGTGTGAGGAGAGGGGAGTACAATTTGTTAATGTGTGGAATGAGCTTGAAGGACGAAGTTAACTGTATGAGAGTAATGGACAGCATTTGAGTGGTTATGGAGTGAGTCATTTGGAGAGACTGTTGCTGGAAGGTAGAAATGTGAGTATAGAGAATGAATCAGATCAAGTGGGAAGTGATGTGGAAGAGCAAGAGGGAATGAAGAGGTGGTTATAAATGGGGAAGTGGTATCAGTATGGAAAATGAGAGAATGGGTGTGCAAGATGAACAGGGAAGCTCAGGTTGGTACCCAGAGTGAGAAAGGTGGATGCTACAAGAGGAAGTGAGTGCATGTGTAGACAGGAAAGTAATGGGGCGACCTGGTATGAAGAGGAAACAGTTGGAATTGAAGAAGGTTCTAAAATGAATAAGCAGAAAGGTTAATGGCTCCAGTTGAGCATGGAGAGATCACATCGAATGAGTGTTATCAGTGAAACTAGCTCTAGATCCAGGAATGGGCTGTTATGTTTATATACAAATGCTAGAAGTGTAAGAAACAAGGCAGATGAAATGGTTGCACCATTTGAGTCTGTCCACCCAAAAATTGTTGGAATAAGTGAGACATGGTTAGATGAGGAAAACATCCTGACAGAAATAGAGATGGAAGGATGTGATGTGTTTCATGAGGATAGAAGTGGTAAAAAGTGAGGGGGGGGGTGCTATTGATGATAGAAAAAGAGTTATGTCCATACAAAGTAGAGATGCGAGAGGGAAATAGTGCCAGTGGTTTTGAGGCAGTATGGTGTGAGATAGAGGTGAATGGAATCAAATACTTGGTGGGATGTTGTTATAGACGAAGAAATGTGGATGGCAATGACTATGAAATGTATAATCAAATTAGCCAAACAAATAAGAAAAGAGTGATCATTATGGGCAATTATAATTATGGCAATATAGACTGGAAAAAAACTAAGGAACCATCTGGGAGACGTGTGATGAGTGTATCCAGGAAGGGCAGACAGTTGTTGGCTTCCAGTTCCATAGTAAAGTGGATTTTTGGATGTTGGCTATTTAAATGTGCTAAGAATGTTTTCAATGTCTCAGGGCCATGTGGCCAAATAGCAAGCACATCATCAACATAGCGTAGCCAAAGTGTTGGTTTGAGAGTGGCTATTGATTGCTTGTTTTTCCAGGTGTTCTATGTAAAAGTTGGCTGGGGGGGGGAGGGGGGAGCCCATGGCTGTCCCATCAATTTGTTTGTATATTTTCCCTTTCCATGTGAAATATCCTGCATGTATTGTGAATTTGAATAGTTGAAATATATCAGGGGGGAAGTGTGACTTCAGTAGATTGAGGGTTTCTATTAGTGGTACATTTGTGAATAGTGAAGCGATGTCAAAGCTCACTATTAAGTCTGAGCTTTTTAGGGTGAGGTGTTGTAAGATGCTTTTTAGGTGTGCTGAATTTTTGACAAAGGAGGGAGAATTGTTAGTAAGAGTGGCTAGTAGCTTCGCTAAATGTCTAGCCAATTTGTATGTGGGACTATTTATACTGTCCACAATTGGGCGTAGGGGTGTGCCTGGTTTGTGAATTTTTGGTGATCCATAGATCCTCAGTGTTTTAACATGGAAGGGTTTGAGTTTGTTAACTGTGTCTTTGGGCCAGGAAGTGACTTTTTTAAATAATTTTCGTGCCTTATTCTTTTGTGTGTTGGTGGGATTGCGATCTATAATTTTGTATGTTGACTGATCTTGTAATAGTGTGTGCATTTTGTTTTCATATTCAGTTGTGTCCATCACCACGGTTGCATTTCCTTTGTCTGCTTTTGTTATGGTAATCTGGCTGTTGTTGTGTAGCTCTTTTATAGCAATGAATTCCTTATGTGGGATATTATTTTTGGGAGGCTTGGACTTGATTAGGATGTTGGCCACATCTAAACGTATGTTGTTAGCTATTGTTGGAGGCAGGTCGTAAATTCCTCGTTCGATGGACGCCATTATTTCGGCTTTTGGAACTTGCTTAGGAGTTATGGCAAAGTTGTGCCCTCGACTTAAAGCAGTCGTGGCTTCTTTGCTTAAGGTGAGTGACGATAGATTCACGATGACGAGGTCTTGTTGTAATTGCGGTCGTTGTATGGTGTTCCGTTGTTGTAGATTTTCGAACTTCTTTTGGTGCCGGTTTTTGACTCTGTCGAATTCTTTTTTTGCCGTTGCATCGGTGATGTTCTCTAAGATCTGCCAAAGTTCCGTATTTAGAATATTATGCAGTGATTCTCGTAATGTGCTGATGGTTGTATTTGCTTGTGCTAATTCCCGAACACATAAAACAGTTCGGTATTAATTTGGTGTCTCGGCACCTCTTTAAGAAGGCTAACCTGTTTAGTTGCCACGCCAATTTCAACTTCCACTTACCATATCGTTGTGTCTTGCGTACGATATTGTCTCCATGAAGAATCCTTAAACGTGTGGACAGACTTATGTGTTCGTCGAACATGTTGTTTATTATTTTAACGGTATAATAGAACACAGAAACTAAGTAAATAATTAATTTATTAACTTGATGCTGGATATTTGATGCTGGATGTGCTTGCTATTTGGCCACATGGCCCTGAGACATTGAAAACATTCTTAGCACATTTAAATAGCCAACATCCAAAAATCCACTTTACTATGGAACTGGAAGCCAACAACTGTCTGCCCTTCCTGGATACACTCATCACACGTCTCCCAGATGGTTCCTTATCATTTTCAATTTTCAGAAAACCCACAGATACAGGCAGATACTTACACAAACAATCACACCATCATCCTTCTCAACAATATGGCATATTAAAAATGCTAACCCATAGAGCGAGAGCAATCTGTTCAAATGACAAGGCCCTTACCGCTGAACTGACTCACTTACGGCACACCTTCTTGGCCAACGGCTGCAATCCACAAAAAATAAACAAAATACTAAACACTCCTAAGAAACCCCTCCCACCATCCACCACAGAGAACTACAACAAAACAGTCACCATCCCTTACATTAAAGGCACATCCGAAAAGATCTCAAGAATTCTCAATAAACATAAACTACGCACTACATTCAGACCATGTAGCAAATTAGCCACCCTCATCCACTCACCCAAGGACAGCATTCCTCCTTTATCACATCCAGGAGTCTACCAAGTACCCTGCTCATGCAATCAAGCCTACTATGGTCAAACAGGAAGAACTGTGAATATCCGCATCAGCGAACATAAACGATACGTCTGGAATTATAATTATGGGAAGTCGGGCCTAGCAGACCATGCTCTGGATACCCCTGCACACAGGATCAACTGGAAAAACACAAAAGTACTACACAGAAACCCATATAAATCAGAGAGATTGTTCTTAGAGGCGACAGAAGCCCTAAAACACACTCCAAATTTCAACAAATATGGCTGTATTAACTTGCCGAAGATCTGGGAGACAGTCATATTAAGAAAAAACTAGCACTTTTCTAGGACTCTAGTAATATATGATAGCGTTTTTTTTTTTTTTTTTTTCAAATAGAGGGCGCCAAAATCAGGACTCTAGTCTTTTGTGTTGCTGCTACAATTTTGTTTAAGTACACCATGTTGTTTTAGTCTCGCGTATTGTGACAAACAGTGTTTTTGTGCTCTGAAGATGCTGGTTATAATACCAGTGAAATATCCAGCATCAAGTTAATAAATTAATTATTTACTTAGTTTCTGTGTTCTATTATACCGTTAAAATAATAAACAATATGTTCGACGAACACATAAGTCTGTCCACACGTTTAACAATGGCATTATCTTTGATGGACAGCATGGATTTGCTGAAGGGAGGTCATGTTTTAGTGATCTACTTATTACAATTAGGTGACTGTTTCCACAGACAGAGGAGAAGGATACACAGTAATATACTTAGATATTGCAAAGGCTTTTGATAGATTACCTCACGATAAGTTGATAGTTAAACTTTAGTGGATGGGCTTGGATATTAGATTGGTGCATTGGATTGGAGACTGGCTAACTGATAGATATCAACAAGTTGTGTATGGGGAAGCGATATCCAGGAAAAGGAAAGTTACTAGTGGTGTGCCTCAGGGGTCTGTTTTAGGTCCATTTCTGTTTAACTTGTATATTAATATGCAGCTATAAATTGGTGAAGATTTGGATGGAGATATTCAGTTGTTTGCAGATGATGCAAAGTTGGGATGAATCATGAAGAGTAGAGAAAATGTTGTGGCCTTACAAGAAGATTAGAATAAATTGAGTGATTGGGGATGTGAGTTCAATGTTGCAAAATGTAAGGTTTTAAAATTTGGAAAACAAAGATGGGATGCAGAATTTATGCTTGGTGAGAATATATTGTTGGAGGTAGAAGAAATAAGAGATCTGGGGGTGATAGTGGACAAGGATCTGAAATTTAGGGGACACATAGCCAAAATTGTGAAGACAACACAAAGACTTCTGGGAATGATGTGGAGGACACTGACGTGATGAAGTATGGAGATTCTTGTTCTATTGTATGAGGCTTTGATTAGGCCACACATGGACTATTGTGCCCAGATTTGGTCACCTGGTTTTCAGAAGGATGAAGAGATGTTGGAAAGGATCCAGAGGCGACTGACTAAGGTAGTTTTTAACCTCTGGAATGTCGAGTATGAGGAAAGATTGAGAAGATGCAACTTGCACAATCTGGTGGACAGGAGGAAGAGGGGAGATATAATAGAGACAAGTTATTAAGGAGTTGTTATAGGATCAATGCTGAAGAGGTTCTACATGAAATAGTGGGAGATCAGGGGAGAACCAGAGGTCATCCCTGGAAGCTGTATAAGTAGGGTCTGAGTAACGGAGTGAGAGGCAGGTTTTTTTCATGTTGTGAATGATTGGATTGCCTAGCCTGAGAGTGTGGTGTCTGGAGAGAATTTGAGTGTGTTTAAAGCACAGCATGATGAGCTGTGTGTTTGATAAAAGGACCTCCTAGATGAGGCTTTGACTCCATTGGGTCTTGGGTAATAATAATAATAATATTGTATATATACATACATACATATTACATGTTTAATATTGTTTGAACCTGCTGAACTTGGAAAACAGAAGAAAGTCATTTGTGTATGATCATTCTTCAAGCCTTGTAAGATGTCTTTGTGTTCGTACGATTTCATAAGCTGGATTTGTATTTTGTAATGTCTCCTTCTTAATGAACATCTTTTCAAGAAAGTGATCAAGCTGTCTAGTTTGTGTATAAGCACACACATTTATATGTATATATCTACCATATAGATATAAAATGATAAGCCTTTTTTATGAAAAATTTTTGTGTCATGCTTTTTTCAAGTTATTTGAAACATTTTGAAATTCAGGGGCTACCCTGAGTGTCGTGTCTTCAAAATTCGAGTTATCAAAATTCAAGGAGAACCAGCCTACCAGTCTGGAACTCGGGGGGGGGTGTTTACTGTTAGCGCCAGAACCCCCTTTCAAGTTTTCAAAATTCGAGTCAATAGAATTCAAGGAGAACCAGCTTACCAGTCCGGAACTTGGGGGGTTGAATGCCATAGGTACCAAGGGGAGGGGAGGACACCCTTTCAATTCTTCAAGATTCGAGTCATCAGAATTCAAGGAGAACTGGCCTACCAGTCCGGAACTCGGGGGGGGGGGGGGGACATACCCCCCAGTGTATGTGTGTGTGTGTATATATATATATATATATATATAATTTTTAAAAAAATTAATGACTAGAAGCTAAGAGATACCAAAATAGAAAAAATACAAAACTATTTATGCACACAAATAATAAATATTTATTATTTGTGTGCATAAATTGTTTTCTTAGAAAACTTCATCGAGTGCATAACATGAAAAGAGAAATACAAAAAATGTACATTACAAGAGGCAGCTATAAATTTACTTGCATATTGCTGGTATTTGAAGCATTCTGGATGCCATAGTATTGTTGGGCAAGAGTTGGATAGCTGAAGAGTGACAATTAGATAGGTTATAGCCAAGGTTAGTATTAAGATAGACTGGATTTAGGACAATTTCTGTTGATTCCACAGTTCTGTTCTCCAGTTCATCATAGCATCTAAAAATGTTTTTTGGATTTGTTCCAAATCATTGTATGAATGACAGAATAATCCTCTTTAGGATGAGCAGAATTAAGAATGTGATTATATAGTGTGCTGACTCTAGTAATGCAATATGTGATCTCTCTCACATAATCTTCCATATGCAACTCAATGGATTTCTCTGTCTAACCGAAACACAGCACAATGCAGTTACACCAAAGATGATAAACTCCTGTAAGCTCCAGGTTGTCATGTTTCTGTTTACGTGTACTAAGTAAGGAATGGAATTTGGAAAGAGGATTAAAAGAAGTGCAGATTTTAAATTTCGTGAGAATTTTATCTAACTTTGGATAAATATGAAACCTTTGACATCAGTACTATCTTCGGTATGGTGACCACATAGATTAAAAAGTAGCTTATGAACTGTCTGTTTGGGATAGCCATTTTTC
Source organism: Typopeltis vanoorti (assembly GCF_054136105.1). NCBI lineage: Eukaryota > Metazoa > Arthropoda > Arachnida > Uropygi > Thelyphonidae > Typopeltis > Typopeltis vanoorti. Next base: position 115,603,520 of record NC_143563.1, on the reverse strand, counting down.
TGAAAGGTTGTAAGAAGAAACTGCAGTTCTTTGGTGCTCGCTTCTTCTTCACTGAGGAGGGAGGGTGTTTAACCAAAGTACAAATTACGCCAAGATTCTGGAGCAGATAATGAAGAGATTGCACATGAAGGTATCAGTTGGTATATGTGGGTCTTCTATAAGTAAAGATCTTCAGTTTTTCTGACACATGAGTGAGTTTTACATCCAACAACAGAAGAGAATCAGTAACTTCCAATTTTGAGGTAAACTGTATTCTTGGGTGTTGATTGTTCAAATGGTTTCTGAACTAGAGATAGATGTTTTTCCACTTAGTTATGCTATACATTAAAGATGCCAAGAAATTATATTCTTGGTTTAATCCTTTATCCAAGTGTAAGCAAGCAAAGTTTACACCTGAAGTATTTTCAGGACTGGGCAACTCATATATAGAAGCTAATGACTTTACATCATTTGCCCTAGTATCCTATAATGCAAAGCACATATCCTTATGGACAATGTATAACTCTATGCATTATGGGAAGGATCACTATTCAGACCAGTGCTTTGCAGTATAGAATAATATGTCAAGTGATGTGAAGTCATTAGCTTCTATATACGAGTTGCCCAGTCCTGAAAATATTTCAGGTGCAAACATTGTTTGCTTACACTTGGATAAAGGATTAAACCAAGAATATAATTTCTTGGCATCTTTAAATGTATATTATAACCGAATGGAAAAACTTCCAACAACCATCTCTAGTTCAGAGTATTTTAATAATAAGGTGTGACACCTTTTGGCTACTCGTATATGAAAGTATGACTTCTTCATTACTTCAACTTTGGTCTTACCTCTGGGTCTGGCTGCCACCTCAGGTGACAGCCAGACCCAGAGGTAAGACCAAATGACATCTCAGGTTTTTGGCACTTTGGTTTTCTTTCATTTGTTTTTCACTTTGATTTTATTTTATTGGCTAGTGTTGGTTTCACCCCCACTAGCACTGGTTTCTTTTTTTTAAAATAAATATTAAGATTGCTGGTAGTGCAGTTAATATCTGCATTACGGGTTTACTTTTGGCAATATCACGGCTGTGATTTTATATTAGCTCAAATAGAGCATTTGCTGGTGGTGTAGAATTTTTTCTATATCACATGTTTATTTAATTCTCAGTCTTATGACTAAAAGGTTTTTTTTTTTCCCTCTCTCTCTTACAATCAATGCAGAGGTTTTAGTTCTTTTTCCTACCTGAGATAATGGTACCAATTCCTCCAAGGATGCAAACTCGGAATTAAAATTCCAGAATATGAAAAAGCAAGAACTGTGACTAGGGTTTTAAAAGAGATAGTTGGATTAACAAGATTTATTCTTTCACCCCATATGGCAGAGGGAAATATTTAATTGTAGTTAAAGATGTGAAAACAAGGAACAAACTATCACAAGGTTTTACTTTTGAAGGCAGCACAGTTATTCCTGTTATGGTTGGGAGCCAAGTTAAAACAGTAAAAATTGAAAGATTTCCAATGGAATATACAGAGAACAGCAATATTCTTACACAGACATTCTCGAAATGGGATAAGATTAGCAACATACGAAAAGGTTTATCAGGTGAAGATCCAAAGTGGTTTTCTGGTGATGTCACCTTCATAATGGATATGAAGATGCCCATAATAAATTTTGTCAACATCATTACATCCCAAGATATGTAGTACAAAGGCAGTGCCTGTGTTGTGGTTTATATGATCACTAGGTTGGTAACAGCCTCAAATCTCAATGTTTCAACCGCATGGAGATCAGACGTATCGCTAATCAGTGTCTCAAACTCTGTGAGAAATGCGAAAGTTCCGAACACCACATTAAGATCTGTCCTTTTAGAACTTTTACTGAAAGAGTCGGAGCACTTGTAGAGCCAATTAGAACACTGAATATATCAGAGAGTCATAAAGAAGAGTTCCCAGATCTTCCAATTCAGTCTAGTAAAGATGGTGCTTCTAAACAAACTACACTTGGTAAAATCACAAAAAGTGCATGACCAAATCAGCTAGAAATTAGACCCAAAATTCCAGACCCTCAGCAGCCACTTTCCCCAGTCAAATATGGATGGAAAAACATCAGTTGAAATTACCAGTAATGAACCTAGTATAACAACTGAACAGATACAAGACAAAATGCAAAATCATGAAACTGTTCTACAAGGAAAAACTGGAGAAGAAGCAGAAAAGTAAGTATGACAACTAAAAGAACTTAATATGCAGACAAGATTACCAAAAAGGAAAGATGAATTAATAAACAAAATTTGAGAATAAAAAAATTTTTAAAAAAGGAACTACACCTAAAAGAAAAAGAAGTAATAAAAAATGTAAAGATGGAGAAGGTTGTAGATCATCAAATGAAAACTCTTCAGGCTCAGAAGAGTTTATGGACTATGAAGAACCATCTGATGCTAATAAAGGAAAAGCAAGAGACACAATTAAAGAAGAAATAATAAAGTTTACTGATTCAATAATAAATTTAGTTTAATCCTTTATCCAAGTGTAAGCAAACAAAGTTTGTGCCTGAAAATATCTTCAGGACTGAGGTAAGGTGGTACATCCCTTGGCAACTCGTAGCAAAGGTGGACCAAGCTCTCATCACTCCTTGTCTCAGTATCTCCCATAATGCAAAGCACATCTCCCTGGACATGTATACTGCTATGCATTAAGGGAAGGGTCACTACCCAGACTGGTTTCGACCTTTATTGAGGTCTCGTCAGTGGGAGGCAGACCCAGAGTGGTGATACTAAGGCAGAAGCAATGGAGAGGTCATATTTACCTATACAAGTTGCCAACTGGTGAACCACCTTATTATTAAATTACTATGGATTTAGAGAAAGATGTTGGAAGTTTATTTTGCACTTGGTTAGACTATAATAAATTTAGTTTAATCCTTTATCCAAGTGTAAGCAAACAAAGTTTGCGCCTGAAAATATCTTCAGGACTGAGGTAAGGTGGTACATCACTTGGCAACTCGTAGCAAAGGTAGACCAAACTCTCATCACTCCTTGTCCCATAATGCAAAGCACATCTCCTTGCGGACATGTATACTGCTATGCATTAAGGGAAGGGCCACTATCCAGACCGTTTCGACCTTTATTGAGGTCTTGTCAGTGGAAGGCAGACCCAGAGTGGTGATACTAAGGCAGAAGCAATGGAGAAGTCAGATAATCATATTGAGAAAACTTTGAATTTACTGATTCAAAGTTTTCTCAATATGATTATCTTCTTCTTCTTCTTCTTCCTAACACAGAATTTAGGCCAAGTGGTCTGTTCTGGTCTCTTTCTTGGTCTTCTGATTCTTCTTTTTCCACTTATTTTGTATCTGTATAATATTTTTGGTAGTCTGCTGTTGTCCATTCGATTTAAATGTTCTAGCCATTTTTGTTTATACTGCCTTATATAGTAATTAATTGGTTTTATTTTCAGGGATTGTAAGATTTCTTCATTTGTTTTGTGGTCCCACTTGATATATCCAGCTGTTTTTCTGGACTTCATTTCTCCTGTTTGAATTCGTTTTTCATCTTTCCTTTTCATGGTCCATGTTTCGCTTCTGTATAGTAGAGTTGGTTTTGACAAGACATTGTATAGTCTGATTCTAGCGTGTTTTTGTACTAGGGATGGCTTAAACATGTTATTTATTATGCCATTTACTTTGACAAAGTTTGATATTTTAGTGTCTATGTCTTTTTCTTCTTCGTATGATAGATCGCATCCCAAGAATCTGAACGTGTTTACTTGTTCTAGTATTTTATTATCTATCACTATTTTACTTCTTATTGGGTTTTCTCCTTTGAATGCCATTATTTTTGTTTTTTCTTTAGATATTGTCATATTATATTGCTTTGAGATATCATTTAATGATTTTAATGATCTTTGTAAGTCATATTCTGATGTAGCTAATACTATTTAATCATCTGCAAATAGTAGTGTATCTATCTTCATTTGCCGGGTCATTTGTATACCAAATGGGTTATGCTGTTTCCAGATTGTTAATATTTCATTTATCGATATATTGAAAAGCAGAGGTGAGAGGTTACATCCTTGTTGTGCTCCTCTTGATATATCTTTCCATTCTGAGATGTTCTAATTTAACTGCTATTTTATTTCCTGTATATATTTCTTGAATAGATTGTAAAAGTTGGTTTGGTATGTTTAAATCGATTAATATTTTAAACAATTTTTGTCTACTAATTTTGTCAAAGGCTTTTTCATAATCAATAAAGGCCACATGTGTTTCTTTTTGAAATTCTCTTCTCTTTTCTATTAATAATTTTAAAGTAAAAATTGGATCTATGCAGGATCGGCCTTTTCAGAAACCATTTTGTTCTTCTAGTAATTTGTCTTCTACAATGCTGCTTAGTTTCTCTTTTAATATTCCTGCATAAATTTTATATCCTGTATTCAGCAGGCTAATTCCCCTATAATTATTGCAATTGTCTTTATTTCCTTTTTTATAGATTGGGATGACCAGTGCTTTTTTCCAAGAGTTAGGAGTTTTACGGACATCCAAACCATATTAAAAAATTTCAGAAGTCTTTCATTAAATTTTTCACCTGCATTTTTGTATAGTTCTATATTTATATTGTCTTCTTCTGGTGTTTTCCTATTTTTCATCTTCTTTATTATATTTTTCAGTTCTAACATTGTGATATTTTCTATTAGGTCATTCTTTGACTTATAAAATTTTATTTCATTGTTCTCATCTGTCCAGAGATTTTGGAAATAGGTCACCCATTTTTCTAAATCTATTGTTTGTATTTTTATCTTTTCTTTTATTTCTTTATTCATGTATTTTATTACTTTATAGGTTTTGGGTTGTGGCTTAAATAAATCCTTTTCTAGTTCTGTTACGAAATTATTCCATCTTTCTCTATGTTTTTCCCTTACTTACTTCTCATTTTGCAATTGCACTATTTCTTTTATACTATATTTCTGCTTCTATTGTTTTGGAATTTAGCCATTTCTGGTATAATAAATTTAGTTGAATCCTTTATCCAAGTGTGAGCAAACAAAGTTTGCATCTGAAAGTATCTTCAGGAGTGGGGTAAGTTTGCTCATACTTGGATAAAGGATTAAACTAAATTTATTATAGTCTAACCAAGTGAAAAATAAACTTCCAACATCTTTCTCTAAATCCAGAGTAATTTAATAAAAAGGTGGCACACTGTTTGGCAACTCCTATAGGTAGAGATGACCTTGCGAATGCTTCCTGGTATCTCCACTTGGGTCTGGCTCCCACTGAAGAGACCTCAATAAAGGTCGAAACTAGTCTGGGTAATGGCCCTTCCCTTAATGCATAACAATATACATATCTGCAAGGAGATGTGTTTTGCATCATTATGGGAGATACTGGGATAGGAGTGATGTTAGTTTGCTCCACCTTTGCAACGAGTTGCCTGGTGTTGTACCACCATACGCCAGTCCTGAAGATACTTTCAGGTGCAAACTTTGTTTGCTCACACTTGGATAAAGGATTAAACTAAATTTATTATACTCTAACCAAGTGAAAAATAAACTTTCACCATCCTTATTCCAAAACCTAATAGAGATCACACCTTGATCAGCAGCTGGAGACCTACTTCTCTATCTAATACTGACTACAAGATATTTCTCCTCATTATCAATAACAGGCTCAAAGTGAGAATGAGATGCATAATTAAAAGTACACCTGTGTGCTTTTAATTATGTATCTCATTCCCACTTTGAGCCTGTTATTGATGATGAGGAAAAATATCTTGTAGTCAGAGTTCCAGGCCATGCAGTAGAATTTAATCTGTTTCTGCTATATGATCTTATCCGCTTAGTTAATATGAAAAAGCAGTCGATGGCACCGCCATCAGTAGACATTACTCAAGCATTTGATAGTGTCTGGCATCCCTTTCTGTTCCACATCCTCCAGCAAACTGGTGTAAGTAAAAAGCTGCTATCTGTTATCAAAGAAGCCTATGCCAATTCAACTACCCACCTCCTAGTTAATGGGTTCTTGTCAGACCCAGTTAAAATTCGAAAAGGAGTCAAGCAATTCTGCTCTCTGAGTCCACTGCTCTTTGCACTGGCTCTTAAACCTTTCTTCCAGGAAGTTAACAATACACATGCTGTGTGAGGAATAACAGTTCCTTCAACTATGAAGGAAAATAAGGTATTAGCATATGTTGATGATGCAGTGGGCACTTTGAAGGATAATGATTTCATATATATTGTTTTTGGTATTTTGGAAAAATTTAGCAAGATCAGTAGATTAACTACTAATGCAGTCAAGACAAAATTAAAAGTTTTTGGAAAGTGGGATCTTGGAGGCATTCCTTTTGGACTAATATGGGAGAACCCCTCATTATACTGGGAATTCCCTGCTCCATTTACCCAATATTACCAGTTTCATGAACTTATATACAAGAACTTTGAAACCTTAGAAGACTAGCAAATAGGGCCACTTTTCTTTTCTTCTAAAACCATAGTACTCAAAACCATAATCTTTCCTGTTCAGCTGTACATACTAAATATGTCAGACATCACAAAACCTGAATAAAAGCAATTATATAGTAAGCCTGTGCAATTTTTTAGTCCAGCTGATGCGAAGCAGTTAAAAAGGAATTTCTTCAACTATCAAAGAAGAAGAATGGAGGATTTGGGATTCCAGTATTAAAATTCTGCTATTTAAGCAATACAGCTTCAAAAATCCATAAAATGTTTCAGATCAATCGCACATGTACAGACCTTCTCTGGTACTACCTGGGTTTTCATCTTTCCCTGTTTGGAGTAAATGATTATTATTATTATCACCCAAGACCCCAAGGAATCAAAGACTCATCTAGAAGGTCCTTTTATCATACACACAGCTCATCATACCATGCTTTGCTTTAAACACACTCAAATTCTCTCAGACACCATACTGTCAGGCAAGGCATTCCAATCATGCACAACTCTGCATGCAAAACACCTGCTTCTCACTCTCCCTGCTCACGCCCCTTTATACAGTTTCCAGGGATGACCTCTGAGTCTCCCCGATTTCCCACTGTTTTCTGTAAAACCTCTCCAACATTGATCCTATAACAACCCCTTACTAACTTATAGGTCTCTATCATATCTCTCCTCTTCCTCTTATCCACCAGACTCTTTAAATTGCATCTTCTCAATCTTTCCTCATATTTGACATTCCAGGGATCAGAAACTACCTTAGATAGTCGCCTCTGAACCCTTTCCAACATCTCTTCATCCTTCTGAAAACCAGGTGACCAAATCTGGGCACAGTAGTCCATGAGTGGCCTAATCAAAGCCTTATACAATTGAACAAGAATTTCCTTACTTCTACAAGTCAGTGTCATCCGCATCATTCCCAGATGTTTTTGTGTTGTCTTCACAATACTGGCAAAGTGTCCCATAAATTTCAGATCCTTATCCACTATCACCCTCAGATCTCTTATTTCCTCCCCCTCCAACAGTATATCCTCACCAAGCATAAATTCTGCATCCCATCTTTGTTTCCCAAATTTTAAAACCTTACATTTTGCAACGCTGAACTCGCATCCCCATTCCCAATCACTGAATTTATTTAAGTCTTTTTGTGAGGCCACAACATCTCTGCTCTTCATGGTTCGTACCAACTTTGCATCATCTGCAAACAACTGAATATCTGCATCCAAATCTTCCCCAATATCATTAATATACAAGTTAAACAGAAATGGCACTAAAACAGACCCCCTCAGACACACTGCTAATCTAATGCCCATCTGCTCTAATTTGACTATCAATTTATCATGCGGTAATCAATCAAAAGCCTTTGCAAAATCTAAGTATATTACTGTGTATCCTTCTCCTCTGTCCAAGAAAGCAGTCACCTTATTGTAATAAGTAGATTACTAAAACATGACCTCCCTTTAGCAAATCCATGCTGTACATCAAAGATAATACCATTGTTGTCAACCCAATTCAGAATCTTAGTTCTAACAAGCTTCTCCAACAACTTAACTACAACACCTGACATACAGATAAGCCCTATAGTTTGATGCTGGGGCTCTATCACCTCCCTTATGAAGTGGCACAATCTTGTCCTCCTTCCACTCCTTAGGAACTTGATCCAATGGAAGACTCGTATTAAAAAAATATGTCAAGGCAGGTGTCAACTTTCTGGCACATTTTTCTAGTTTGTTCAACTCTCCATGCACCTCTTGCTTGCTTAGTCAGTCAGTCTCTCCTCCCCATGTTCAACTGCTCTCAATCTCTCCATGAAGTCACATTCACAAGATCGAAAGAACTTTATGAACTGCTCATTAAGTATCTCCACTACATCTTCCGCAACAGCTGTCTTTATACCATTTTCTCCAATCACAGTCCATAAACATTCTTTTTTTTTGCTGGCTACGTATCGAAAGAACTCAGGATTCCTTTTGGCTTCATTAGCTAACTGCTATTTTCATACCTCACTTTTACTACCCTTACCAACCAAGTCACCCGCCTTACCTGGTCTTAGTAATCCTCATGGAATTGGTTATCACCACTTCTCTTATGCTGCCTCCATAATGCCCTTTTTCTCTGTATCGCATGCTTAATCTCTATATTAATCCATTTCACACTACCTTATTTAACTTCTGACCCTTGCAATACATTTAGATATTGCTTCTACTAGATATTTCTTGAAAATCCCCCAAGCTGCATTGATCTCTTTCACAGCTAACTCCTCATCCATGCTACAACCACAAGCTGTCTCCTCAGCTCTTCATATACCCCTTTCTCACAGAGGTCTTCACACTGCTGGCAACCACCCAGGTAATCACTTCATGGTCTCTCTCTCTCACCAATTGGTAGGTGATTAGCCACATCATTTATAATTACATCCTCTGATGACATGATCAAATCCAATACCTCAATCTGTGTGTATCCTCTGTTACATAATGTCTGAGGCAGTTGTCCTCAAAAACTCAAGAAACTCATTTTCTTTACTTCCAGTTGCCATCTCATCATTCCAGTCTATATTGCTATAATTAAAATCACCAATAATGATCACCCTTTTCTTATTTGCTTGGCTAATTTGATTATACATTTCATAGTCACTACCATCCACTTTACCAGGTCTATAACAACATTCAACCAAGTATTTCATTTTATTCGCTTCTATCTCACACCATACTGCCCCAAAACCACTGGCACTATTTCCCTCTTGCATCTCCACTTTGTATGGACATAACTCTTTCTCTATCATCAATAGCACTCCTTTTTTATCCTTTTTACCTACCCACCCCTCCCTTTTTACCCTTTCTATCCTCACAAAACACATCATACCCTTCCATCTCTACTCCTGTCAGGATGTCGTCCACATCTCACCATGTCTCACTTATTCCAATGCTTTTTGGCTAAACAGACTCAATTAATGCAACCATTTCATCTGCCTTGTTTCTTACACTTCTAGCATTTGTATACAAACACAACAGCTCATTCTTGGATCTATAGCTAGTTTCACTAATACCACTCATTCAATGTGATTTCTCCATGTTCAACTGGAGCCATTTCCCTTTCTGGTTATTCATGTTAGAACACTCTTCAAGTCCAACTGCTTCCTCTTGATCACAGGTCATCCTATTCCTTTCCTGTCTACACATGCATTCACAACCTCTTGGAGTACCCACCTTTCTTTATAATTATCATTATAAAGGTCCAAAAGGTAAGATTGTTCCTGAATACTACAAGACTCTGTGCTTAACTCCAAGACTGCTACAACAGTCTTGCACTGACATTCTTTCTATTAAAAAAAAAAGTAAAATTTGTTATAAAGAAATCTTTAATCTCTTTCACTGTGAACTTCCGCAGTTGGGTACTGATAGCAACACTTTGTTTCATAACTTATTGCAGTCCTATGGCCATCTTACATTCAATACCATGAAATAGAGGTACTTTAACCCTGGAGATCCAATTTGTGTCATCTGTTACTGATTGGAGTAAAATTTCTGTATTAATCACATCTATTTTTATTGGATCCATATAGACTTGTTTAACAGTTGAAGAATCTCTACATCTTCCCCTTTGCCCTGCATATTTGGAACAGATTATGTAATATGTTGGTTATTCCATTACTTACAACAGAACAGGTTATTCTTTTGCAGTACCCACCACCTGTCAGCAATGGGAAGAGAATTTTGATTTTTATAATTAATTAATTAAAATACTATTTATGGAAGGTTAGAAAGAAATATGGATTTGAAAACCAGCAATATGACATCCAAATGCTTTATAATATTGTATTGTGGAAATTATATTTGTTCAGTCAGACTTTTTTTGTACTTAGAAAGAAGCATTCTAGGAGATATTAAACTTTTGACTATGAGGTGTAGACCACCCACATTATGCAATATTCACCAGGAGGAGGTAAAATTCTGTCTATTTTTACTATGAGTGGTTTTTTAAATAGTTTCATCATCTTAATTCAATGTGGTCTTATAGTCATTTGCAGGGATGACTGGGGAGTAATCCCAAGCAGAGAAGGCCAACTCAAGGCAAGTAACTCAGATAAGGCTAACTACCTGGATATCAGTCATCTTTGCGCTTTAGTTTCAATTAGTCTTTTGGTTGTTCATTTATATGAGATTGGTGAAAAAGGAAAATTGATAGCCTTTGGCTATATGATGATATAAAAGAAGCTGAGATCTTTTCTCTCTCTCTCTCACACATACTATCTATTGATCTGTCTTTTCTTTCCCCTAATACTGTCAGGCTCTCTTGCACCCCTATACTAACTACTCTAGGCTTATGATGAGCACCCCTTTACTTTTTAACCTCAATAAAGGTCAAAACCAGTCTGGGTAGTGACCCTTCCCATAATGCATAGCATTATACATGTTTAAGGATACGCGTGTTTTGCATTATTATTATTATATAACACCTGGGAGTCCAAAGACTCATCGAGGTAAGGTACCTACCCTACAACTCTCCATCTCCGCCACTCCACCAACCATAACTACCTACATCTACACCATCGGCATCTACTGCTGACCACCACCACTAGTATTTTCACAAACAAACATCCATGCCCACGGCGGGATTCAAAACTGCAGCCTTTTGGCTGGAGAGCAGATACACCAACCACTCGGCCAACCAGGTCGGCATTATGGTATCACCACCTCTGGGTCTGGCTCCCACTGCTGAGACTTCAATAAAGGTCAAAACTGATCTGGGTTGTGGCCCTTACGTTAATGCATAGCATTATACATGTCCGCAAGGAGATGTGCTTTGCATTATGGGAGATACTAAGGAAAGTGATGAGAACTTATACCACCTTTACGAGTTGCCCCAGTCCTGAAAGTACTTCAGGTGCAAACTTTATTTACTTACACTTGGATAAAGGATAAAACCCAATATATAATTAGTAGCATAGCCAAATGGAAAAACTTCCATAATACTTGATTATAGCTTACTATCTCCCTTCCCCCAGTTTGCTAGCAGTTTCATAATTGCAGGTGATTTTTGATCATGGAGTTTCTACTATCTCTGATAAAACTGAGCTACCATAAAGAAGGTATCTTTACAAGATACGTTGTAAGCAGAGTTTATAGTTTTAAAAATGAGCTTGTTCATTCTGAAGAAGAAACTATTGGTTTTGAAATTCAGGGAGAACATGAACCCAAACAGGTGGCTAAAGTCCTTATAGACAAAGCAGGCAACACTGATATGATTTATGGCTTTACCCTCTTTAAGGGAGGTATATTCCAAGTTGTAATCTATGACTTGGAATACCATAAATATTGAAAAATTTCCACTGCAGTTTTCAGACTGTGTCATTATAAAAGCAGTCCCTAAACAGGGTATGAGATAGGAAGAGGAAGTTTTGAGGATTTTATTATTATTAAGAGAGACCTCCAGGGAATCAGGAACTCATTGAGGGAGGCCATACTATTCACATCAGCTGTCATGCCTGTTCTTGAATTCATTCACGCTACTTGTACACAAAACATCCAATGGCAATCCATTCCAATTACGCACCACTCCATGAGAGAAAAATCTACTCCTCAACCCCCTCCTTGACGCATTCATTTTCAACTTCCAAAGATGCCCTCGCTTCCTTTCCCCACCCTCCATAAAATGAAAAATTCCATATTCTGAAATTCTGCATAACCCTTTCTGAAGTTTATTATAACTCTCAGTCATATCCCCCTCACCCTCTTTCTCTTTTTGCTAGTGTTTGGCCTATAAATTCTCAATATGTCTTCATAATCAGTATTCCACAATCCCGATATCATTTTTGACACTCTCCTTTGCATCCTCTCCACTGTATCAGAATCACCACAGAAACCAGGAGACTAGATATGCACACACAACAGTCCAAGTTAGGTCTTATCAAGGGGTTCACAGACAATTCATTGCAGGAAAATTCATCGCAGGAAAAAAAAAAAAAACTGCTGAAAATGTTATTCGCCAGAAAATAAAATTGAAACGATATTGCATTGATACCAATAAATGAAAAGTAAATGCAGTGCAAGATATATTTTACAAAATATATTTTTTTTATGTATTTTATAGTTTATGTATTTATGTATTATTTATTTAGATTTTAATTAGACTCTCATAATATTTTTATTCTTATACAATGAAAGTAATATATTCATTGATTGGGGAGTTTCCTAATTTCTGTTTCATTGTAATTTTTCTTCTTTTCAATATGGTTTGGAAAATATGGTTCAGTAAAGAAGACTAAATATGAAATTTAAAATTTCTTAGTGTTATAAAATACTAGTATTTGAGGAAAAGGTAAAAACAAGTATTACACCCATAGGCGAAAAATTTAGCTAATGTTGATTTACATAATGATGATAGGATTACATAATTTTATTATCATTTTCTTTAATATAATTACTCAAAAGGGTACCTATGATCTTAAACTAGCTCTGTAAAAGATATCTGAATATCTTTCCTATGTAGGAAAAGTGGAATCATTTTCAAAATACATGTGTATTCAGCAACTAAAACACATCACTTTCTGAATTAGTTCAGATAAAAAAATATATCACGTGGACATGTGTTTAAATGTGCAGAACAGAAAAATAGTGAACTGTTACAAGAATAAATATTCTTAAATATTTTCCCTTTCTCCTAAACTATTTTATTCTCCCTAATAACTATTAATAGTTAGAATAGTTAATAGGAATATGTAAATTATTAACTATAAATATTAGTTGGATATAACTATTATCCATCCCTAAATATTCTTAAATATGGTGCTCTTTCTCACTAACCATTCTATCCCAGTTTTGTAACAATTAATATTCCATCTACAGAGTCTGTAATAAGAAAGAACATTAATAACTTTATACAGAATAAAAAAATTCAGAAAGCTAAATATAATCGAACTAATCTTGAAACATGCCATTCTGTGGAAAAATGAATTAATGAACACCAGTATTATATCGAATACACATGAAACCTCAAAAGTCTGGTCTGGCACAACATAGCATTGACACTAAACACAGTATCCAGTGGGATGAAGCTCGTGTTCTCCGTAGAAGCAGGTTTAAATGTGAATGCCTTTTCAAAGAAAGTTGCAAAGCCCTTTTACATCGGCCAAATTTGAATCGAAATGATTGCCTCTCTCTCTCTCTCTCCCAAAAGTTTGGGAGATTCTTATCTTGTGTAACCATCAAAAATAATTTTAATAATATTATTTATTAATATTAATTTCTAGCACGCCGCAACAGTGTTTAATTGGTAAACCACCAACTACTGTATATATGTATTCCTGTTCCTTCGATTTGCTTGTTTCTATACACTGATGATGTACTGTTATTTTAGTACGAAATATCTGTACTTTCATTCATTAAAGTAAATTACTTTCATTAAAGTAAATTACTGTGGTTATCGTGTGATTTATTGTTTATATCTAATCAAAATACTAAATAATATATAAACAATTTTTTTCATATACATACATATATATATATATCTGCTAATAATTTTCATGCGATGAATTGTCCGGACACATTATCAAGGCATTATAAAAAGGCAAAATGACTTCCTTATCTTTATATGTCAAGATTCGTCTCAGCATTAAAATTATTCTCTGAGACTATTTACAACCATTTCTGTATGACTCTTGAATTTCAACTTCCCATCTACTAAAACTCCAAGATTCCTAGCCTGATCAGTTCAATATAATCAACCTAATCAATATAATACAACATTGGATATCCAATCACATCACAGTGCATGAATTTACATTTACTAACATTGAAATGACAGCCAATTTTCACATGCTCACAATTCCAACCTATTCAAATCATTCTGCAAGTACTGCATATTAGCAGCACTTCTGATTACCCTACCTATCTTTGCATCATCAGCAAAGAGCTGTATGTCACATGTCAAATCCTTACCAATCTCATTAATGTACAGATGGAATAACAATGAACCAAGGAATGGTCCTTGAGGCAAACCACTGGTTATCTTGAATCTTGCAGATTCACCCCTCCCCCGATATATGACTATTTAATATCTGTCACTGATATCTTATCCATGCCAATAGTTTATAATCCAATCCCATATTCTCCAATTTATGCAATAGTCTTCCATGCTGTATTCTGTCAAACACCTCAGCAAAATGTGATTGTCTGTGAAAATACTAGTGGTGGTGGCAGGCAGTAGATGGTGTTGGAGTAGAAGATGATGATATTTGCAGTTTGCTGTAGTTGGTGAAATGAGTGGTGGAGACGTAACATTTTAGAGTACATGCCCTCCCTTGATGAATCTTTGGACTCCTGGGAGGTGTCACATAATAATAATAAAATTCCAAAAGTGTCATAGTGTATCCATTCCCCTTGTCTAACTCAGTGGTAACATTATTATAGAATGTGAGCAAGTTGCTAAATCATTACCTTCCTTTAGTAAACCTATGCTGTTTATCAACCCATTTCTGAATGTGAGCCCTAACCAACTTTTCCAAATTCTTCACCATCACTCCTGAGATACTGATTGGTCACTAGTTAGATACATTGGTCTTTGAACTATCTTTGTGCAATGGGATTACCATATATTCTTTCCACTCTCGTGGAATCTTTCCTGTTCCGAGATTCAAATTATATAGCCTGGTTAAAGGAATAGCCAGTTCAGCTAAACACTCTTTTTAGCATCCATGCTGATCTCATTAGTTCCTATTGCAGAATTCTTATTCAATTTGTACAAAGCCCTAGTACTTCCTCCTCATAAAGTGAAGAGGTAGCAGTGAGTTCAATGTTGCATACACCAGGTTGATAACTTTTAACAATATATCTGGTTCGAGGTTTAGAGGTGCAGGAGGAGAGTGTGTGTATACTCTGAATGTCACTAAAGCAGTGGTACTGGATGGTATTTCACCACGAGTTGTGAGAGAATGTGCTAAAGAACTGACAGAGCCTTGGACCTGGCTTTTCAATAAGTCTGGCTGCGGAAAAGGTGCCCAGGGAATGGAAGTAAGTAAGTAGTGCCATTGCATAAGGGCAGTAGCAGACTGGAAGTGTCTAATTATAGGTCAGTTTGTGTGTCATCAGCAGTTGTTAAGATCTTGTAGAAATTAGTGAGGGACCGTATACGGCATTGGGAAGATGAGGATAATGTTATATGTGAGAGTCAACATGGATTTGTGAAGGGGCATTCTTGTTTTAGCAATATGCTAGCCTTTTATAATAAACTTTACAAGAGCAGTAGAAGAGAGAAAAGCATATACCGCCATTTTCTTGGACTTAGCGAAGGCATCTGACAGGGTACCACATGATAAGCTGATATTTAAGTTGCAGCACATGGGTCTAGATGTCAGGTCGGTCAACTGGATTCAGGATTGGCTGTCCGATAGGTATCAGTGAGTTGTGTATGGTGGGGCAGTTTCAAGGAGGCAGAGGGTTAAAAGTGGGGTCTCACAGAGCTCAGTACTGGGTCCTATATTGTTTAACCTTTATATCAATGACATATTCAGTGGATTGCAGGAGGATATTCAGTTGTTTGTGGATGATGCGAAGCTGGGAAGGGTTATTAGTAATAGTGCAGGTGTGCTAGCCCTGCAAGAGGATTTGAATAAGCTAGACAGATGGGCAAATGAATGGTGGTATCGTTTAGTGCAGCAAAATGTAAGGTCTTGAGGTTTGGGACACATCGATGGGATGCTGGGTACTCTATGGGAGGAGCTATACTGGAGGAAGTAGTGGAGAAAAGGGATCTGGGGTTGATGATTGATAGATACCTGAAATTTAGGGGACATATTGCAAAGGGGGTGAAGGTAACACAGAGGATTGCTGCAAGGGGCCATCCCTGGAAGTTATGGAAGGAAGCTGTATGTAAGAGGGTGAGGAATGGTTTCTTTGCATGGAGGATGGTTGAACCATGGAATGCATTGCCTGATAGAGTGGTGAGAACAAGAACAGTCAATGAGTTTAAGGAGTGGTATGATAGACTTTGTGTTTCCTAGGAGGGACCTCCCATGATGAGTCTTTTGACTCCATGGAGGCCTGAATAATAATAATAATTAGTTGAATAATCACTTCTGCATCAGTTACCTGCATTCATCTGCATCTAGTAGAATTATTCTTTCATATTCATTCTTTCTTTTACTTGCATCATATCAACAGAATTGTTTGAGGTTACCTTTAGCTTGCAGAGTCTGTTTCTTTTCATAATCAGACTTTCTGTACAATAGGTGACTCTTCTGGCCTGCTGCTTATAATTTTCATAATAGACATCATCCTTATGCATATGGTATTCCATCCACATCATTATTTTCTTATGAATTTCTTGCTTGATAAGGTATCTATTTGACGCCTACGCTATTTATTCTTTAAACTCTAGGGATGCATTTCAATATTGAATCATTTAAGTATTTTTTTAAACACTCCCCATGCACTATCAATATCCTTCCCATCCAACAACTGATACCATGGTGCAGAGCCCAGCATACTCCTCAGGCAGGCATAATTTACTGCTTTGTAGTTCAGCATATAATCTTTTCTAAATGGAACATTCATAAATTTATCCACTTCCCAAGTGAGTACTGCATGATCACTGTCACTAACCAGAGACAAAATAGTTATGTCTTTAACTGACCCCCCCCCCGACTCTATAATCAGATCTAAAACTCTTTGACCATGAGTTCCTTCTGTGACATGCTGCTTGAGGAAGTTGTTGTGGAACATCTCAATAAATTCAGTTTCATTCTTCTCATGAGATTTACAATGCCCAATCAGTGTTTGGATAATTAAAGTCCCCCATTATGAGTACTCTTTTCACACCCATTGGATTTATTTGGTGTTGCATTTATTCCTCCCTTGCAATCAATCCACCAGGTCTGTAACAACACCTCACTAAGTATTTAATATTATTAGACTCTACCTCACTGCGTATGAAAAACTATTACTAGTACTGCAGTCATAACTGAAAGTGGATTCGAGTCATCTGATATTATTAGCAGCATGCTGCACTCTCCTCTCCTATCCTTCCTAAAAATACTATATCCTTTGCACTTGATAAAAGTTACTATGTCTGCTTCTGATAGCCAGGTCTCACTAATGCCTACAATATGAGGTCCCAATATATTAACCAAGGCAACAAACTATACTCCTTTGTTTCCTGATACTCCTAGCATTCGTTTACAGACATAAATTACCTGCATGCCCTTTTGTATACCCTTGTATACAAAAGGGCATGCAGGTAATTTATGTGCCATGCAGGTAGTTCTGCATGGCACAGATTGACAATTCGCAGATCTCTCTTCTTATCAAGTTTCTTACTTATGTAGACATATTTACACAAGTCTGATAGGTCCAAACTGGACAAACACAGAATCGTTCTCTCTTCATAATCATTTCCATAATAATAACCATTCTTATCATTAATACAGTGACCTAACATTGTTACAATGTCAACAGCATTTACTCAAGAGGCAAATAATGGCCTGCTGCTAACATCTGACAATAATGTTGACTTCTCAGATACACCTAAACTTTCAGGATTTTCCTTCTCTAACTCATTGGAGAACAAGATGGAGTTTGAAAATTGTGCAGTTAAAGTAGGTACAACTACTGAACTGAGCCACCCAAGACCAAAAAAAAAAAAAAAAAGATGACAAGACTTGTTAGGACCTTCTGGTAGCCCAGAGAGGAAGGTTCTAACAAGGTTCAAATAGGGTGAGTCAGTGTGTGATAACATCCAGAAACTAAATCCCCTTTCATGCAGTTAGAGAGAGAGAGTTTATACATGGCTATGTGTTATGGAACAGTTTATTATACTAGAGGCAATAGAAATACTTGCAAATATCAGAAGCACTTTTACACAACAAATATAAGTGTGACCTTTTCATTGTCTCACTTAACACAACAGCCTATTCTTCAAAAAAAAAAAAAAAAAAAAAAGCAAGAAGAAATATGGAAATTCAGGTTATTATATAATATTCAGGTGCTCTTTCTACAAGAAACTCACTTTTTAAATCACAGCAATGTACAAAGCTTTTCAAGCCATTACCTGCTGTTATCATTCTGGGGCTTTGGGGGTTACAGAAGCCATGAAGTTAGAATATTAAATAAGACCCCTGATTATTGGTTCATTCTTCACCACAAAGCGAGATATTAATGGAAGAATATTAGCTGTTGATTGGGGTTTAGATGGACACAAAATTAGATTTTTGAACATATATGCTCTCAACAGGAAGTGTGATCAGACGACCCTACGAAACTACTGCTATGGGGCATATCAAATCATAGCAGCTGGTGACTGGAACTGCATGGAGGACAAAGACACAGGTAAAATAAACTGTGCCAACAACTCAAGTAGTGATGAAGTGGCTGTGTTATGGACTTTTTTTTAAAAAACTTTGATTTAAAAGACATTTGTAGGGTCAGAAACCAATATACCTGGGTCTGCACATGGTTTTGTCATAGTGGTACCTGGATCGACCATTTCTATGTATCTACCTGCCTAGAACATCAGGTAATCAACATAAGATATCTTGGCACATCCAACCAATGGCAAATTTCAGATCACAAAGTGGTGATCTTAAAGCTTCAATATCACCATTTAGCTTAACTTAGTTAACAATATAGCCACGCATTCTGGACCTTGGCAACTCAACACCAGCCATCTTATGCTCTTTAAAGACAAAATCCAAGACCTATGTCAGGAATGGGCACAGGATGAATTGGACTGGACAGCATGGTCCCAATTCAAGACTGTTGTACAAAGTAAATTCAAGTCTTGGGAAGGAAAAAAGGCACCTGTCAAAAGCTTCATGGCTATATAAAGAGCTAAGATGGTATATTAACAACAAGAAATCAGACATGCCATACCATGGACTGATACAAAGCATATTTACTGACATAGATCTAGAGGAGAAGAAGAAGAAGAAAGCAGAAGAAAATTTTTAAGTAAGGATATGATTCAGGGAAGTGGATGCTCCTTCTGCAGTCTTTGACAAAAAGCAAGCTGCAGGGGGAACACAATAAGCAACACTCAGGGAATATGAATATAGGAGATTTTTCAAGTAGCCTCTACAAACTTTGCTGTTACCCTTCCAAGCAAGGCTTGTCCTGCCTGGTCAGTGCACATCACCAATACTATGCAGGCTAAGAAATGACAGAATTGAAATTTCAGATGATTCCATTTGTTTACCTTTAGTAACTCCAGAACCAGCAAGTAATTCAATGAATAATGTAATACAAATAGAGGAGGGAAGTCCTATTAAACTATGAGCAGAGAAGGCCAACACAAGGTGGGCTAGTGTGGAGGGGGAACTTCCATCCAGATATGGACTTCACCCACCCCTTCCCTCTTTCTTTGGTTTTCAGAAGCAGCACTGCAGACCATGGCAATTCAGATATTATTATTATTATTATTATTATTCAGGCCTCCATGGAGTCAAAACTCATCGTGGGAGGTCCTTCCTAAGAAACACAGACTCATCGAGGGAAGGTCCCCCGCCCTAAGAAACACAAAGTCTATCATACCACTCCTTGAACTCATTGACCGTTCTCGCTCTCACCACTCCATCAGGCAATTCATTCCATGGTTCAACCACCCTCCATGCAAAGAAACCACTCCTCACCCTCTTACTCACAGTTTCCTTTCGTAACTTCCAGGGATGGCCTCTTGTCATCACTCCTTCCTGCTATTCGACCAAGCAAAAGAACTCCCAAGTGTCAACCCTGTAACCACCTCTCGACAAGAGTATCAACAACATATCAAGAATATGGAATGAATCTATTACCGATACTTTGTAACTGAAGTCTCAGTTCAGACCTATGATGTTCTTTTGAACAAATTGAATTGCCTGGTATCTGAAGAGAATCGACCAGTTTGAAACAGCTGTCAAGCCAGTGAAACCTTAATGAAATGCACTAATAAAAGGCAAATGTATGGACACATGGGAAGCGCTCGTTTAATTATTATTAATTATTATTATTGTTATTATAATTCAGGCCTTTAATTATCTTTAATTATTATTATTATAATTCAGGCCTCCATGGAGTCAAAAGACTCATCATGGGAGGTCCTTTCTAAGAAACACAAGTCTATCAAGACTCATCAAGGGAGGTCCCTCCTAGGAAACACAAAGTCTATCATACCACTCCTCAAATGCATTGACTGTTCTCGCTCCCACCACTCTATCAGGCAATGCATTCCATGGTTCAACCACCCTCCATGCAAAGAAATGAAACCACTCTTCACCCTCTTTCTCACAGTTTCCTTTCGTAACTTCCAGAGATGGCCCCTTGTCATGACTCCTTTCAACTGTTCAACCAAGCAAAAGAACTTGCCTGGCTCCCACTGATGAGACCTCAATAAAGATCGAAACCCATCTGGATTAGTTGCCCTTCCCTTAATGCATAACATTATACATATCCGCAAGGAGATGTGTTTTGCATTATGGGAGATACTGAGATAGGAGTGATGTTATCTTAGTTCACCTTTGCTCCGAGTTGCCCGGTATTGTACTACCTTACCTCAGTCCTGAAGATATTTTCAGGCGCAAACTTTATTTGCTTACACTTGGATAAAGGATTAAACTAAATTTATTATAGAACTCCCCAATTTCAATCCTGTAACCACCTCTCAACAGTTTAAAAGTCTCAATCATATCATATCAATATCTACTATTTATCTAGAGTTTAAACTATTTAATAGTTTAGTGTGGCTTTTTTTTTTATAATTATGCTTCCTTTCTTATCGTGTGGGATACAAGCATCCTTCAGTAGTGATTGTTATTCTCATTGTGTTCCTGTGTGTTCTTCCTGCTGCTTTTTCCTTTCTGAAAATAGCATTCATAAGCAAACACACACCTGGTACAGGGAAAGCCTCGTACACAAATAGAGATTTACATTGCATTTTTCTCAATGGATGCATTGCAAGAAATGTTTTTTGTATACATTGAAAAATGTGAAAGATTTGTAGACTATTAGGTGAAAAACAAATGAAAATATTAACACATGTGAGAAGCGTAATGATAGGTTAGAGTGTTTTGAAATGGGAGCTAGCACTTCCAGTAAAAAACTAAAATCAGATAGCATGGAAGATCTTAGGCAAAACTTGATGAAAAGGAATGGTGAAGTGAAGAGTCTGGAAGATGAGATTAAATATTTAAAGATGAGTTTGGCTGATGTAAATGAGCAAGGAGCAAGTTGTATGCTGATTAACAAATTACACAAAACATGTTTTTGTGATGGAATATAGAAACAAATAACTGATGCTTTGCAGAGAAGGAAAAAGCAAACATCAGAATTAGTAGTACTTATGGGCATGAATAACTTAGACAATTAAAAAAAGGAATGTGGAGATTAATATCAAGAAGCTGTTAAGAGAGGTAAATGATGATAATATTGTTTGGAAAAGTGATTAGCCCAGATATGATAACAGTGAGATGAGAAGGAGAGTAGAGATAATAAATGGCAAGATGGTTGAATTGTATGAGGAAAAGCAAGTGTTCGGTTTGTGAATCTTTAGACTGAATCCGAAGAGAGATGTTGGAAAGTTTAAAGGCTGATTAATGTGTTTTGTCTGGGACATTTAGAGAAAACATTGCTTGCTGAAAAGGTACAGAATCAAGAAATTAGTGTAACAGATGATCAAAGGAAGATTGTGAAGCAGGTTGGAGGACATAAGGAAGATAGATAAGAGATTGAAGATGTGATTGCAGCAGGACAATATGATGAAATGTATAAAGATGGTGATGAGACAAGTAGGAATGGCAATCAGACTCAGGATCATGGAAATGGATGTGATCAGACTGAAGAGAGAGAGAGAGAGAGAGAGGCGTGGTGTAGCATCTAGAGCAGAGTGATGGTGTTGGTGGGATGTCCTCAAAGACAAGATTTTGTCGTGTTTGTATAAAAATATAAGGATTACTCAAAATAAGGGAAGCTGAGTTTGGGGTGACTGAAACAAAAAAAGACAAAAACTGGTGAGATCTTTCTGAGAAATAAATACAAAATGTTATATTCAGGCAATGACAATCAAGGAAAAGAAGGGGTAGCCATAGTATTCAACAGAAAATACGTGGCTCATCTTCTTGAATGGCAAGCTGTGTCAAGTAGAGTGATTTGGGAAAATATCAGAATGGGGAACTGGACAATGAGACTTATTTGTGCCTTATGGTCCCACAGGAGGCTCTACTAAGGTTGAAGTGGAGGAATTTTTTTTTAAGGCTCTAGAGAAAGCTCCGACACAACGAAAAAGGAAAAGTTAGTCCTTGTTGGGGATCTAAATAACAGAGTAGGAAGTGATTGTCAGACATGCAAAAATGTTTGGGGAAAATTTGGAGAAAAGAACAAAGCTAATAATAATGGCAAATACCTGTTGGATTTCTGCTCAGGACATGGACTGGTTATTAGTAACACCATGATCCAACATAAAAATGTGCACAAATTCACATGGAGAGAAGAGGCAAAGAATAAGAAAAGTCTAATTAACTATGTTATTGTTGATAGTGATGTTTTCTCCCTGGTGCAGGACACAAGAGTGTACAGAGGATTTGAAGTTGGAAGTGATCACTATTTAGTCTTGAGCAGGATAAAATTGAATTTCATATTGAAAAGAATGACATGTAAGAAAGTTTTAAAGGGAATAAAAGTTGAGCAGCTCTCAAATGTGAAGTGTAGAATAAAATACACAAAGATTATTGAGGGAAAAATGAAACAGTTTGAGAACAGGAACCAAACCTTGGAGATTCAGTGGCAAGCCTTGCAGAAAACCCTGATTGATTCAGCTAGAGAGGCATGTGGTGAAGTTGTCTGCAAGGATAGAAAAATTAGAACTCCATGGTGGACACAAGAAGTTAAAGAGGCAGTGAAGGAAAAGAAGAAAGCATATCAAAAGTTCCTGGCAAATAAGTCAGCTTGTGCTCTTAGAGAATACAGAGACAAATGTAAGAAAGCTAAACACTGTGTAAAACCAGCTAAACAAACGTAATGTGAGGACTTTGGCAAGAACATAGAAAATAAATATCAAGAAGGTGGCAAAATATTTTGGAGGTTATTGAAGAAGCTTAGAAATGGAGGAAAGAGTACTGTAAAAGGAGTTAGAGATGATAAAGGTGACATGAAAACAGGAGAAAAAGATATCCTTAAAATATGGAGTAGTTACTTTGAAAATTTGCTAAAAGAAGCAAGCAGTGATGACAGCACAGTGATAAAAAAACACTGACCAGGCATGCAGTTAAGAATACATATCCTTACGTGAAGTAGAAAAAGCCATCAAAGGCTTAAAATGTGGAAAGACAGCAGGAGTAGATGATATTCGACCAGAAATGCTGAAGTATGGTGGTATAAAAGTCTCACGGTGGCTGCACTGCATAGTTCAGAATGCTTGGACAGAGGGACGAATTTCCAATGATTGGAGTAGAGCTCTCATAGCACCTATATATAAAAATGGAAATAAAACTGAATGTGAGAATTACAGAGGTATATCCCTATTGACCGTTCCTGGTAAGATATATACAAGTATACTTGAGAAACGGTTGAGAAGAATTGTGGAAGAAAAGCTTGGTGAAGAACAAGCTGGATTCAGGTCAAATAGAGGCTGTCAGGATCAGATCTTCACTTTACGACAAATAGTGGAGAAATCATGGGAATATAACAAAGATCTGTATTTAAGTTTTATCGATTTGGAAAAGTCATATGACAAGGTGCCAAGAGAGAAGCTATTCAATACGCTACAGTTATATGGTGTCAATGGGGCATTATATCAAGCAATACTTAGTCTTTATTTGAGTTGTAAGTCAGCAGTTAGAATTGAAAGAAGTACAGGAAGATGGTTTAATGTTAAATCTGGTGTGAGACAAGGATGTACATTATCCCCTCTGTTATTCATTATCTATATGGATCACATTATGAAGGAAAGTGGTATTAAACATGATATCAAAATTGGAGATGTTAATGTCAGCTCTTTGCTTTATGCGGACGATGTTATACTTCTAAATAAATCCGCTTCAAGTCTGCAAGATTCCCTGACTAAATTGAATAACTGTTGTAATAGATATGGTATGAAGGTCAGCATTAAAAAGACAATGACAATAGGTAGAATTGTTGAAAATGTCAACTGTGTTGTGAACGAGGAACCGCAGGTTCCCCATTCACAACACAATAAAAGCAAGTAAAACATTTCAGCTACTTAGGCACGATTTTTAGTGAATATGGTAAATTAAATATGGAAATAGAGAACAGAATCAACAAAGCTGGTATGGTAGGAAGTCAATTGAATAAATTCACATGGAATAAGAGAGAAATTAGTCAGAACACTAAATTAGCTGTATATAAGACAATGTTCAAACCAGTTTTAACTTATGGATCTGAGAGCTGGGTCAGGAGTAAAACACTTGACCAAAGACCAGAGACCGCAGATATGAGAGTCCTGAGAAAGATTAGTGGCGTGAACAGATGGCATCAATGGCAATATCATATTAAAAATGAGAATATTAGGAAAGAACTTGACATTGTCAGCATCCAGGAATGTGTTAGCAGAGCTAATCTCAGGTGGTATGGTCACTTAAACAGAATGGGCGAGGAAAGATTAGCAAAACAAGTGTTCTCTGCTAAGTTGGCAGGAAAACGACCCAGAGGAAGACCAAGATATAGGTGGATTGATACGGTACAAAGTGCCTTAGACGATAGAAATATAAGATCTGGCAATGTTGGAGTCTTGACAAGTAACTTGTTGACTGATTTGGAGGAAAACTGTAGAGAGGAAGTTAGTAATGATGTAAATTTTTCATTTTTCATGTAGTACTTATCATATCCTTTACACCCCTTGAGGATACATGGCAGGAATTTGATGATGATGATGATGATAGGTTTATTGCATTGATTGAGTCAGTATGCCCATAGCTAATTGATGTAACTGAAATTCTTTATCTGGGGATTTGCACTCCCAGAAATTGAAAGGAAAGGATATACAGTATTCTAGAAAGCTACGCAGGTTAAATGAGAAAGAGTAAATACTACCATTCCTCATTTCTTGCCAGCCTGGCTGGCCAAGTGGTTAGCGTATCCACTCTCCAGCCAAAAGGCTGGGGATTTGAATCCTGCCATGGACATAGATATTTGTGATTGTCTGTGGAAATACTAGTGGTGGTGGTCAGCGGTAGATGCCGTTGGTGTAGTTGCGGTCAGTTGGTGGAGACAGAGTTGTAGAGCAGGTGCCCTCCCTCGATGAGTCTATGGACTCCTTGGAGGTGTCAAATAATAATAATAATAATAATTTATTGTTAATAATAGCAGAATACATATGTCCACAAAGAGTGGAAGTTGAAAATGGTAGTGCATATGAAAATTTTGAATCTGTCTGGCGTGAAGTTGAAATTAACAGATGAATTGTATCCATTAGGAGGTTGCTATAAACAAGAGAATGTAGAGAATACTGACTGTGAAATGTTCATGCAAATTGGCTTCGCATGTAAAAAGAAAGTGATGCTAATGGAAGACTTTAAATTACCTGAATATAGATTGGAAGGAGGAGTAGTGTATGAAAACAATGAGAGTGAATTTGTTGAATTTCTAAGGGCCAGCATATGACAGAAGCCACTCTAGGTTTCAGAGTGTTTGATTTGGTGATATCCTAGAATCAATACATTGGGTTGATAAACTGTTCAGAAAATATGGTGACAGTGCATGAGAATTCATGCACTGTCACCATATTAAGGTAGTATCCGACACAAGCAATGTATAATTGAATACTAAGAATTAAATGAATAAGTAGAACAGAGTAGGAGTGAAATGGATCAATAGTGAAATCAAGCAAGTGGAAAAGATTACATTTGCTTGATTGAAAACATTGTTGGAAAAGAGCATATTATGCAGGACGTACAAATCAGTTGGTAGTGATCAGATTCAAGAGGACTGTAAAGTATAGGCTAGGAAGCTGAGAAGTATAGTGGAAGAATTTCCTTTAACTCTTCCTGCAGCAGATGAGATTTCAGATCTGAGAATGATAGACTGAAGTTTAGAGGATGTAGTGCAAGTATTGCAATGACTGCACTTTGCTTGCCACTATGCTAAGGAGTACACAGACATGTAAGGATAAGGAGGTGATTGTGCCATTGTATAAAGCTGGTCACACTACACTTGGACTACTGTGTCGATATTTGTTCATCTAGTTTTTACTGTGATGTTTAAACATTGATGTAGGTTCAGAGACAAGTGACTATGACAATATTAGGTCTAGAGAGGTTAAAGGAGTGTAAATTACAGAGTTTAGTAGAAAAGAGGTGACATTGATAGAGTTATTATTATTATTTCGTGACACCTCCAAGGAGTACTAGCCCATCAAGGGAGGGCACCTACTCTACTCTCCATCTTCACCATTTCCACACGTCTCCATCATCTACACCAACACCATCTACTGCCCAACCACTAGTATTTTTTGTGTGTGTGTGTGTGTGTGTGTGTGTGTCCTGAAGGCTGATTTGTCTGTATGCAGGATGAAAAACCTGAGTTTCTGGGGAAAAAAACCTACTACCTGTGTATGAGATCGGCTAACTCACCTTCAATTGAAAAAAAACCATAAAAAGATTCTTTAACAATGATGAAAGATTCTTCACTACAAAAATCGAACTGGGAATTTTATTGGATTAACACAGAGGGGTTTATAACAAGAGTAAAAAGTGAGAGGAGGAACCAGATGTCATGCCTGGCAGTTGTATAAGAGTGTAGTGAAGAAGAGTGCGAGGAGTAGATTTTTTATATGAAGAACTGTGAGTGAATGGAACACATTACCTGAATATGTTTTTAATTTGTGAATGTTAAAGATTTTAGGGTTCAGTTTGAAAAATATGTTGTCAGCTGAATGAATCTCCCATGATGAGTCTGCTGATTCCATTGAGGGTGTAATAACGATGCTGTTTTATTGGGTTTTTCAGATGGGATTGTAATAAAAGAAATAACTTGAAATAATCACATTTTGTGAATATTTCATATCAAATGAATGAGAACAAAAAAAATAATATATATCCAATTATTTATTTTGAAAAGTATAGTAATATATATTGTTATCAGAAATAAAAACTTATGCTTACCTTTGTAATCATCAGGACAATATGAAAATCTCAATTCAACTTTTCCACTTTCCGGAAACCTTGGATCTAAATAAATAAGTAAATAAATAAATAGATAAATACACACACACACACACAAATTAAAAACATGCACATACTTCCTTGAATATGCATAAGTGATGTACAGAATTATTTCCTGACAAAATATAATTCATTATTATTTCCTGAAATCAGACATCCAGGCAGAAAGAAAAGCTTCCTCTTCACAACTGAAACAAACAAGAAAAACACTAATGTTGTCAAGGGTTTATACAGAAGTATCTCTTTCTCTATATATAAAATCCTTTGTTAGAGCAGCGACTCTGCTTTACATTTTGCGCAATACTAGCATATGGCCTGTGAATTTCAGGCCTCCATTAACTATTACCACTAATCTTATCGACAGAGCAGAGTTCCACCAATTCAGAGATATAGGGTTGTGTCATTCACTTCAAAGTACAACCTCTTCGTTTTTCATTAAAAAAGCAACCTATCTGCACAAGCTCAAAGTCTATTTAAATCTCGTCAATGGATCAGACATCAACATCACTTACTATAATTCTTCCCAATTTGCATTATCAATATTAACAATTTAATATTCTGTGTTAGCCAAATATTTAGCGCATATATTAACACTACATGTTAATATATGTGCTAAATATGTTTATGGCTGCATGGTGATCAGCATTCATTGTGAAGAATTTATGGAGACAAAAAAACAATGTTGGAGTAGTTACTTGACTTATAATTATGAAAATAACACCTGATGTTTTGCCCTCTGTGGCAAGGTCATCATCATACATATGCACTAAACGCAAGCTATATGACAAAACACACAAAAGTAAGATAAATGATAAAATATAAATTGTGTTAAATGATAAAAAAATAAGAAAATAATAATAATAAATAAATAAAAAATATACATAAATATAATTTAATTAACAAAATAAAATAATTTTTATAGATATAAGTATAATAATATACAGTATATCTGTATATTCATCAAAAATGACTTCTTCAGGGATGTGAACACTTAAAGCAAATGAAAAACCATAAAACACACCATACCATTATAATAACAGACTTGTAAACTGAAGTTAAGTTTGAATCGTCATTATAGTCTGTGCTGCAGTTCTATTGTTGTTCACGTACGAGCATATGAGTTCATGCGTATGCCAGTATCTAATGGTAGAACTATGTGAGTCAGGTAGACTATAACTGAGGTTGCTGTTGATGTGAGAAGAGTCTAGGATAATTTCTTTGGATTCAACTATACGACATTCCACTTCATTGTGACAAATATAAACATTTGATGTTGCATTCCAATTTATTCCGTGTTGGTGGCCTTCATTGTGTACGCTCACTGAGAATAAGACGTGACTTGAGAGTGCACTTGCTCTGATTCTATTGTATGCAATGTCTCTCTGATGCTCTTCTAGCCATAGGAGGATTGACTTCTCAGTTTGGCCATAGTGTGGTCTCCCACAATCACATATTATTTTGTATACACAGGGGAACTGAAGATGGTTATGAGCTTGTTTTGGGTGGCGTAGAACTGACCTTAGTTTTGGAAAAGTTGAGAAACACGTTTTTATATTAAATTTTTTCAAAATTCATCCTAGTTTCGGGGAGAGCGAGCTGATGTGGTATAAAGAAATAACCCTTAGGGTTGTTAGGAGTCTGTGTTGTTTCGAGGGTGCTGGTATAGTTACCTCTTGATGTTTTTGGAAGAGTATCCATTATCAGAGAAAGTTCTTTCTCTAATAATTCTAGATATTTTAGTTCATTTTTTGGTTCTTCTTCTTCATCAGACAATACTGAGCATGTACGGTGGCACAATGTGGAAATGATGCCTAACTTTTGTGTATGATAGTGATGTGAGGATGCATATAAGTATCTATCTGTGTTTGTGTTGATTTCCTGAAGATTGAGATTTTTAAAGAGTCAGACATCTTAGTAAGTTTCGTGTCAAGAAATGAAATTGAAGAAATAACCATTTTCTTCAATCTCGACAGTAAATTTTATGTCTTGGTGGAAGTTGCTTAAATGATTTAGAAAGATGAAGATTCTCTACACCAACAATACTCCCAAATAAGGAATATATCATCCACATAGTGGAGCTATGTTCTAGGTTTAAATTTGCTTTAGAGATGGCTTTTTCCTCGAAGTCCTCAAAGAAAATATTGGCCACTATTGGAGATAGGGGGCTGTCCATAGCTAGTCCTTTATTCTGTTTATAAATTTCCTCTTTGAACTTGAAATACCCTGAATTAATACAGTGCAAGAGAAGAGCAAAAATCTTTTTAGAGATCTTGTTTTTTAAAATGCTGAGGACATCTTGCATTGGAAGATTTGTAAAAAATGCCACAACATCAAAGCTCACCATAATATCGGAATTCTTGAGCTTTATATCTTTAATTTTAGAAACGAAGTCTGTTGAATTTTTAATATAAGAGGAAGATTTTCCTACTAGATCCTTTAAGTAAGATGCTAGATATTTTGATAATTTATATGTCAGTGAATCAATGCTATCAACTATTGGCCTGTGCAGACAATTTTCTATATGCACCTTTGGAAGGCTGTATAATCTTGGAATAAGTGGATGTAAAGACTGAAGAGAAAGACGCGTGTTTCTTGGAAGTTCCGTTGTCATCTTAAGGAGATTGTTTGTTTATGTATCTCTCTTGTTGGTCTCGATCAAGTTCAGAGAAGATACAATTGGAAGCTGACATCGGGACCGTAGCGGAAGAACTTCGGCGGGAGTTTATGAAAATGAAAAATGACCTTCATCTTCTTCATGAGGAAGTGGAAGTGATCGGTAAGGAGATACTGGAAGTTAAAGCTGAGTTTAATGTGTTAAACAGAGAAATTAGGACTATAGAGATTACTTTAGCTGAAGTAACTAGAACAGGATTACATATGGGTGAGTCTTTGGTGAATGATTCAGTAATAAATAGTATGGGAGTGATTGGGAGTCAACATAATAAAACCACAAGTGGCCTAGAAGAAATGAGATGTAGTGAGAGTGGGGGGGTAAGTAATAGAGAGTTGAGTAATGAAGCTGGGAGAGTCATGCTGAATAGTGTAGAGAATGAGTCCATGAGTGTGGACTTGAATGAAGTTAAGAGTGGTAAAATATATGGTGATTCTATGATTAAGGGTATGGAGAGTGGTATGCATGAGGAGTGCTTGGCTGATGGGACAATAGAAAGAGTGGCTTTAGCAATAAAGAGAGGGCATGAAGCAGACAAGATGATAGTTATGGTGGGTACGAATGACCTGAGAGGTAGTATAAATCGGGTAGGAAAAGATTTAAGAACATTATTAGATATTGTGAAGAGGAAAAGTGTCAATGGGAGAATAGTGTGTGTGCTGCCTCGTTTTGACAATTACAAGTTAAGTAGATGAGCAATGATAATGAATGATATGATTGCAAGAATGTGCAGAAAAAGAGGTCTGGAGTTTGTTGATGTTTGGAGTGTGTTTGAAGGAAAAAGGCAGTTGTATGCTAGAGATGGACTGCATCTTAACATGGAAGGACATAAGCGATTGAAGAAGTTATTGTTTTCTGAACAGGTTGAAGTTATTGAGCAGGGAAACTAATATTGAAAAGGTTGAGTGTAAGAGAGAGAAACTTTAGCACTGATTATGTATTTATTGATCCTTATGGGCAGAATAAATTGCAGAAGAGAGGGGATAAAAATCGGCATAGGACTACGGTAGTTAGTGACTTATATATCAGTTCTAAAGCCGGTACAAGATCTAGAGGGAATCTGCAATTTTTGTATACCAATGCTAGAAGCATTCGAAATAAGAGAGAAAAATTTTTGGCATTAGTCAGTGAAATCTCACCAAAAGTTGTAGGCATTAGTGAAACTTGGCTGTCAGCAGAAGATGTGGTCACTGGAATTGAATGTGATGGGTACAGTATTTTCAGGGAGGATAGAGAAGATAGAACGGGAGGAGGAGTACTGTTGATGATAGCTGATGTGTTGCAGCCAAAGAAAGTAGTATATCATGATGATAGACATGTGAATGAGAGTTCATTTGAGGCAGTCTGGTGCGAAATAGTGACCAACGCAACCAAATATACAGTTGGATGCTGCTATAGGCCAGGGAGTACGGGGGGAGATATTGAATTCATGCATGTGCAACTTAGTGCAATGAGTGAGGGCTTAGTGATTATTATGGGGGATTTTAATTATGGTGATATCAATTGGAAGGAGGAAATATCACGTAGCAAAAAGGAAATGGAGTTCATACATCTTCTACGAGATAATTACTTGAAACAGCACGTAACTGAAGGGACACGTGGTGTAAGAGTGTTGGACCTGGTTATTGGTTCAGAGGTTATATGCATAAGTAAGGTGTCCTCGTTACCTCCAGTTGGTGAAAGCGATCATGTGGTATTGACTTGGGAGGTTGCAAAATCTGTGGATTTTTCTATTAAGAAGGGGTATGTACGGAACTACAGGTTAGGCAATTATAACAAGCTTCGGAGTGAGCTTGCAGCCATCCCATGGCAGAACATATTGCAAGGGAAAGATGTTAGCAGTGCTTGGGATAAAATCAGCGGGTATCTGAGGAAAGCAATATCAGATTGTGTCCCCATGGTCAGGAGATCAAACAAGGCAGGCATTAGATGGATGAGCAGTAGTATCAAGCTTGAACTGCAAAAAAAGAAAATGTTATGGAGAATTTACAAGGAGAAAGGCGATCAGGACACCCATGAGCAGTACAAGGCTCAAGCTAGGAAGGTTACCAGCATAGTAAGAAAAGCTAAATCATATTATGAGAAGACCTTAGCCAAAGAGATCAAGGATAATCCCAAAGAGTTCTTCCGCTATGTGGCAAGTAAGAGGAAGAATGACTTCGGAAGGATAACCTTAGTGGGTGCTGATGGTATTGAGGTGACAAAATCAGATGTAATAGTCGAGTTACTGAGTGATCACTTCTCAAAAGTCTATCACCCAAGTGAGGATATCTCTATACCTATAGCAATACCTAATGTGAGAATTGAAGCTAAAGAATCAGAGGTATTAAATATATTGCAAAACTTAAATGCAAACACTGCGGTAGGCTTAGATGGAATATCAGCTCGGGTGTTGCATGAATGTGCAAATGAATTGTCAACCCCTCTTACCTGGATATTTAATTTAAGTTTGAACTCTGGTATGGTCCCTAGGGAGTGGAAGTTAGGCAAAGTGGTTCCTTTGCATAAAGGTGGATCTAAAACTGCGGTATTGAATTACAGACCAATCACCATCTCAGGAGTAGTGGTAAAAGTATTGGAAAAGTTGGTTAAAGACAAAATTCAAGAATGGGTGGATCAGGATATGATACTCTATAGAGGCCAACATGGTTTTGTTAAAGGTAGATCCTGCCTTAGCAATCTATTAACTATTCATAATAGAATAACATCTGAGTTGGACAAAGGAACTGGCTACACAGTGGTACTTCTGGATTTTGCTAAGGCTTTTGACAGGATACCCCATAGAACACTGTTACGCAAATTGGAGCAGATGGGAATGGATATTAAATTGGTGATAAGGATAGGAGAATGGCTCAGGGAGAGATACCATAAGGTGGTGTATGGAGGAGCCGAGTCCAGAATGAGGCAGGTGACCAGTGGTGTGCCTCAGGGCTCTGTGCTTGGGCCAATGTTGTTTAATTTGTATATAAATGATATAGGAAACGGCTTGAAGGGAGATATTCAGTTGTTTGCTGATGATGCAAAGTTGTGTAGTGCAATAAAAAATCAAGCTGATGTTGAAAGTTTGCAGGAGGATTTAAATAAGCTGGTAAAATGGGCAAAAGAAAATGGATGTCAGTTCAATGTGGAAAAGTGTAAAGTCATGCATTTTGGGATTAAAAGCTTACCAGCTGTGTACTACATCGATGGAAAGGTACTCCAAGAGATTGATGAGGCTAGGGACTTAGGGGTATTGGTAGATAGGGAGATGAAGTTCAGAGGACACATTGCTAAGGTGTCCAAGATTGCACATAGGATTACTTGGTTGTTGAGGAACACGCTGACATCCAGAGATAAAGAGGTTATTATTCCCCTTTATAAAGCATTGATACTTCCACATTTGGATTACTGTGCTCAGGTCTAGTCACCTGGATTCCTTGGAGATGAGGAGGCTGTGGAGAGGGTTCAGAGAAGAGTGACCAAGTTGGTGAGTGATATAAAAAATGCTCCCTACATTGATAGATTGAGAGCTTGTGGATTGCAGAGATTGGTTGATAGGCGAAGAAGAGGGGATATGATAGAAACATTCAAATTACTAAAAGGTTTTTATAGGATTGATGCAGGGGAAATGTTTCAGCTGTGTGATAGTGATGGAAGAACAAGAGGTCATCTCTAGAAATTAAAGAAGAGTGTGGTTAACAAAGGTGTCAGAACAAGGTTTTTTGCCTGGAGGGTGGTGAATGAGTGGAATTCATTGCCTGACTTAGTTGTGAGCTCTTCGTCTGTAAATGAATTCAAGAAGAGATATGACAGATATTGTTTTTCTAGTTTGGGTCTCCCGCGATGAGTCTACTGACTCCATGGAGATACCCGTAATAATAATAATAATAATAATGATATCTGATTCTAATAATGCCAGGATTTTCTCGCGATAATTTTTCATGTTTGACGAAACATGCTCTCTGCTTCATTAAATTAACTTATTTGTTTTCTTGGTTTCAGTCAGTCAAAAAAACATGAGCATATCTACTTACCAAGTCAATATAACTGAATATTATATATATATATATATGAAAATGCTTTAATGACTGATACCGAGAGATAAAACGATGACATGATATATTTGAAAGGATACTACTAGTACACTAGTTTTGTTGAATTATTCAATGAAACTAGTGTACTTGTAGTATCTTTTCAAATATATCATGTCATCTTTTTATCTCTCTGTATCAGTCATTAAAGCTTTTTCATAATATTCCAACCGAGTAAAAATGAATTCTGAAAAAAAAAAAAAAAAAAAAATATATATATATATATATATGTAATAAATTTTTTAACTTGGGGATATTGTATATTAGAATAACCAAGTAATTTTATAAACTTGGTTATTTTAACTCCTAATCCCAAGTATGCAAACAATTAAGTTTGCACCTAAAACAAAGTTCAAGTCTAAAGATAGTACAACACCAGGGCAACTCATTGTAAAGGTGGGTAAAGCTCTGATCACTATTCTTAGTATTTTCCCATAATGTAAAGCACATCTCACTAGAAAATGTATACTGCAAAGCATTATGGGTGGGGTCACTACCCAGACCGG
Source organism: Typopeltis vanoorti (assembly GCF_054136105.1). Classification (NCBI taxonomy): domain Eukaryota; kingdom Metazoa; phylum Arthropoda; class Arachnida; order Uropygi; family Thelyphonidae; genus Typopeltis; species Typopeltis vanoorti. Next base: position 115,568,714 of record NC_143563.1, on the reverse strand, counting down.
TTTCAACCTTTTTTGAGGTCTCCTCAGTGAGTAGCTAGACCCTAAATACCAAGGTTTTAGTAATATGGAGCCTTATCACCTTTACCTATAGAAGTTGCAACAAGGTGTTTTTATTAAAATAAGAATAATTTATTAAATACTAAGAATAGTGATCAAAGCTTTACCCACCTTTAACCATCTTACAATGAGTTGTCCTGATGTTGTACTATCTTTAGACTTGAACTTTGTTTCAGGCGCAAACTTAATTGTTTGCATACTTGGGATTAGGAGTTAAAATAACCAAGTTTATAAAATTACATATACTTATTACATCTATATCTCCTCCAGAGATTTTTATTAAAAATAAAAACACCTTGTTGCAACTTCTATACGTAAAGGTGATAAGGCTCTGTATTACTAAAACCTTGGTATTTAGGGTCTAGCTACTCACTAAGGAGACCTCAAAAAAGGTTGAAACCGGTCTGGGTAGTGACCCCACCCATAATGCATTGCAGTATACATCTTCTAGTGAGATGTGCTTTACATTATGAGAAAATACTAAGAATAGTGATCAGAGCTTTACCCACCTTTACAATGAGTTGCCCTGGTGTTGTACTATCTTTAGACTTTGTTTCAGGCACAAACTTAATTGTTTGCATACTTGGGATTAGTAGTTAAAATAACCAAGTTTATAAAATTACTTGGTTATCCTAATATATATATATATATATTATTATTATTATGAGATGCTCCAAGGAGTCCTTCAACTCATTGAGGAAGGCCCTAAACATCCTGCCAAAAACTATCCAACCTTTTTTGCAGTATCTGTCATACTTTACTTTGAATCATTCACAGTCATGGCATCCAGAACAAACTCTGGCAACCTATTCCACTCATTCACTACTCTCCAAACAAAAAAAAAAACTTACTTCTAACACCCTTGCTAACCACACTTGTACTGTACTCTGTTTCCATGGATGGCCCTAGTTCTCCCACCACCACACTGTTCTGAAAAATTTCCTCTGAATTAATCTTGTAAAAACCCCTCTGTTATTTGTGTATTTCAATCATTTCACCCCCTTTTCCACCTATTAACCAGTTTCTGTAATCCAATCTTCAACCTGTTCTCGTAAGGTTCATTCCATAGACCTGCTACCATCTTGGTCACTCAGCTCTGGATCCTGTCCACTTCCTCCTCATTGCCAAGAAACCCTGGTGCCCAGATCTGCAAGCAGTAGTTAAGATGGGGGGGGGGGGTCTTATCAAGGCTCGATAAAGAGGAACAATAACTGTTTGTCTCTGCTCATCAAAGTATTATTCAGTAACCAAATGATCTGATGAGCTGCTTTACCTACTTTTGCTACGTGTCCCCTAAACTTTAATTCCCTATCCAACCAAGTCTTTTTCTTCATCAATTTCCTGCAGTACAGTTCCACCAATGTGGTATACAGTTGATAATCTTTTCACCCCAAAATGCATAACCTTACACTCTGCCACATTAAACTGACATCCATTCTTTTTTGTCCTGTCTGCCAATCTATTCAAATCATCCTGCAAAATTTTGACATCAGCTATTGCTCTACCCAAATTTGTACCATTGGCAAGCTACTGAACAGTTCCTCTCAGATCCTTTCCTATATCGTTAACATACAAATTAAACATTAGCAGTCCAAGCACAGAACCCTGCAGTACTCCACCAGTCACAGGTCTTCTTTTGGACTCTACTCCTGAATAAACTACCCTGATATCTCTCCATCAACCACCTTCCGATCCAGCTCACCAACCCTATCTCCATCCTCATGTACTGCAGTTTACTGATTAGAATACCATGTGGTATCCTGCCAAAGGCTTTTACAAAGTCCAGGAGTATCACTGTAAACCTTTATCCAGCTGTCAGAGTATTATAAAATGTGAGCAAGTTACTGAGGCATGACCTACCCTTCACAAAACTATGTTGTCCCCATACAGTATCCTATTTCCATCTATCCATTCCTGTATTTTGCTCTTAACCAACTTCTCCAATACTTTGACAGCTACTCCTAATATGCTGATCGGTCAGTAATTTGCTACATCAGTCTTGGAGTCTCCTTTATGCAATGGAACTATTTTCCCCTCTTTCTTCCCTTCAGGACTAGCCCAAAACTGAGACTTGGATTAAACAATATGGTCAAGGGCACTAACAATTCTCTCATAAAACTCGAGCTGATATCCATCCAATCCCACAGCTGTATTCACATTAAGGTTCTGTAAAATGCTATGCACCTCCATTTCATTTACCTCAGTTCCAATATAAGCCTTTGCTTCTCACATTCCTGCAATATCACCACCTGGATGATATACTCTGGCAAACTATTCACTTAGTAATTCTACTATTTGGACTGATTCAGTTACCTCCCTACCAGTGTCATTCATTAAAATCATTCTGCCATAAACATTCTTTCTTTTACTTGCATATGGTTAGATGGTTACATCGAAAGAACTGTTTGGGATTATCTTTAGCCTGCATTGCTAATTTCTTTTCATACTCTGCTTTTGCTTTTCTTATCATAATGCTAAAGACAATCGAACGATAGAAGGCCTGTGCCTTGTACCGTTCATGTGCTTGCTGGTCACCTTTCTCCTTAAATTCCCTCCACATTTCTGACTCTAGGTATGCAGTCTTCCATTACCTCCCCCAAATACTTTTTTACCACTTCTCCTGCACTATCAACATCCAGCCCTTGCATTTTTTACATGCCATGGCACTGATCCAAGCAATCTCCTAAGTTTGTCAAACTTACCAGCTCTGAAATTCGACACATTTAGCCACCTCCCATTAACTTACATTTTACAAAATTAAATTGACAACCATTGTCTTTGTCCAAACTGCCAATTTATTTAAATCATTCTGTAAGATATCTGCACCACCTTTATCAACTATTGCCTTCCCTAGTTTTGCATCATCGGCAAACAATTCATTATTTCCCTTCAAATCTGCTTCTAGTACAGAGCCTTGGGGAATTTCGCTAGCCCTCCTCATTTGCCTTGATTCCTCTCCTCCAAAAAACCCACCCTCTGATGTCTGTATATCAGCCATCCCTTTATCCATGCCACCAGCCTCATATCCATTCCCATTTGCTCCAACTTATGTTAATAGTTTTCCATGCAGTATTCTCTCAAATGCCTTTGCAAAGTCCAATGATGTCATAGTGTAGCCATTTCCTTTATTCAGTTCTGCTGACACATTATTATAAAATGTGAATAAATTGCTGAGGCAGGACCTACCTTTTACAAATCCATGCGGTCCCCTATAAATTATCATATTCCTATCCACACATTCCTGAATTTTACTTTTAACCAACTTTTCCATTACTTTAACCACCACTCCAGAAATACTCAGTGGTCTGTAATTTACTACTTCTGTCTTGTAGCTACCTTTATGTAATGAAACTATCTTACCCTTTTTCCACTCCCTTGGAACCTTGTCAGAGCTGAGACTTATGAGGGTAGTCTGAAAAGTTCTCGGCCTAACAATGAAAAAACTATAATAAATTTTGTTTAATCCTTCATCCAAGTGTAAGCAAACAAGTTTGCACCTGAAGTATCTTCACGACCAAGGCAATTCGTGGTAAAGGTGGACCAAGCTTTCATCGCTCCCTATCTTAGTATCTCCCATAATGCAAAGCACATCTCCTTTGGAGTTTGACCTGTACTTGAACATTCAATAAAGATCAAAACCAGTCTGGATAGTGGCCCTTCCCTTAATGCATAGTATTATACATGTCTGCAAGGAGATGTGATTTGCATTATGGGAGATACTAAGACAGGGGGTGATGAGAGCTTGGTCCACCTTTACCATGAGTTGCCTTGGTCCTGAAGATACTTCAGGTGCAAACTTTGTTTGCTTACATTTGGATGAAGGATTAAACTAGATTTATTATAGTCTAACCAAGTGGGAAAAAAAAACTTCCAAAATTAATTTATAATTTCAAAATTATTTTTATTTTTCAACATAATCTTCCTTAAGACTAATACATTTATTCCAGAGATGCTCCAGTGCCATTATCCCCTCTTCTGGCACCCTCTAACTTCTATCTCTTCCCAAAACTAAAACTCTTCCTCACTGGTCAGCATTTTTCTTGGAATCAAAAGGTGATTGCAGCTGTAGAGAGGTATTTTGCAGATCTTACTGAGAAAAATCTCTGAAGTTTTGGGAAGAGATAGAAGTCAGAGGGAGCCAAATCTGGGGAATAAGGAGGATATTCCAACAATTCATAGTGCAGATCCCTTAATTTTCCCATTGCCAAAACTTTTTGTAGGCATGTGCACTGTCCTGATGAAAGATGTTTTTTTCTCTGTAAACTGAGTCTTTTCTCACGATTTTGTCTAGCCTGGTTAAAAGATTGGAATAAAATTCCCTTGTTATTGTTTTACCCTTCTCAAGATAATTAATAAACAAAATGCCTTTAGCATCCCAAAACATCGATGCCACAATCTTTCCTGCTGATGGAACTGACTTTGTCTTCTTTGGCACTGAACAACCGGCTTCTGTCCACTGTTTTGACTGCTATTTGGATTCTGGTGTATAATGGTGAATCGAAGTCTCATCTATTGTAATAAATTGACACACAAAATCAGTTTTATTCTTGTTAAAATGCTCCAAGCACTGTTCAGAGATTTTCATGCACATGCGTTTTTGATCTGCTGTGAGCAAGCGTGGCACCCATCTTGTGCAAAGCGTTTTCATTTGTAATTTCACACCCTTTGACTCACTGGTCACTAAATCAATGATCAATGCACTTGATCAATGATTTCTGGTGTTGTTATATTTTTTGGACGTCCTTCACATGGATCATCCTCAAGGCTGGTACAGCCATGTTTAAACTCGGCAGCCCATTTCTTAATTGTCGAAGATGAAGGAGAAGAGCGCCCATAAACTTTTATGAACTTCGAATAAATTTCTTTTGGAGTTAAACCTTCTTTTATAAAGAATTTTATAACTGCATGATACTCAATTTTATCCATTTCAAGGGATACAGACAACACTTTTGCTTCAGACAGATATAAAAAACAAACTACTTGATGGAATGACTTTCAATTTCACATCGATGCTTATGACAGATGTACCAACTTAGAAAAAAAAATCTTTCCAATAGTGTTGCCATCTATGGTCAAGGCTGAGAATCTTTCAGACCACCCTCGTAGATTAAACAACTTTGTCAGAGGCACTGCCAGTTCACTTGCACATTCTCATAGCTCACAAGCATGCATATAGTCTAGGCTGGCTGCTGCATTCACCTTGATATTTTTCAATATACTGAGTACCTCCAATATATTGCTCACATCAGTCTCTGTCACCTTAGTAAACTGCAAAGTCAAGGGATGATATACCTTTGCAAAGTGATCACTTATTAACTGAACTATTTCTTCTGCATCTGTCACTTTCCTACCATCAGCACTGAGTAAAGTTATCTTTCCATAATCATTCTTTCTCTTACTTGCTACATAGCAAAAAAACTCTTTTGAATTTACTTCCGCCTGCTTAGCTAATTTTCTCTTGAAATCTGATTTAACCTTCCTTACCATGCCAATACCCCTTCTTGCTTGTGATTTATACTGCTGATGGGCATGCTGATCACCTTGTTATTTATATTTCTTCCACAATGCTTTCTTTTTTTTTTTTTTTGCAGTTCCTGCTTTATACTGCTAATCATCTACTTAATCCCTACTTGGTTTATCCTCCTGACCCTGGGTATGCCTTCTGATAGTGCCTTGCTCAAATAATCCTCAATCACTTTCCATGCACTAACAACATTCATTCTATATAGTTTCTTAAGCCATGACATGGTTACAAGTTGCTTCCTCAGCTTGTCATAATCAACAGCTTTTATAGTTTCTCATAAATCCTTTCTTGGCTGAAATTTCCACAAGCTGAGCAAACTTGCCAGCAAAGGTTGGTCGATTGGTAGAGCCTCTGCTACTAATGGCTCAGTTAAGTAAGTTTGAGCACAGCTAGTAGTTGGAAGGGGACTAATCATTCGATGCTGTTGGCACACTCTCCCTCGATGCGTCTTTGGACTCCCTGGAGGTGTCAAATAATAATAATAATAAACCTTCCAGGACAAGACTGCATGGTCACTTTCCCTGATCAGAGGTAGAGTCACTACAACGAGTGCAGGTCGAGCAATTATCATGGGAGACTTCAACTATAGTGATATAGACTAGAAGGAGGAAGGGCACATGCTAAAATGAAAATGAAATTTATACAGTTACAAAGGGATAATTACCTGAAACAGCACATGATGGAAGAGGGATTTGAGCGTTGGATCTGGTAATAGCATCAGAAGATCCCTTCCGATGTTATCCCTTCACTATAGTTGAAGTCTCCCATGATAATTGCTTGACCTGTATTCATTGTGCTAATCTACTGATGCATGTCATCCACATCTTCTTCTGGATCCCCAGATCTACAGCAGTAATCAACAAAATATTTTGTTCTGTTGGCCTCTATCTTACACCAAAGAGCCTGACATAAACCATTTCCATCAGATCTACAATCTTAACTAACTTCTGTTTTTGTTGGTTGGAGCTCTTCAGTTATCATTAGTGATACTCTCCTACTACCCTATTTCTTCTATTTTCTCTGAAAGAGACAATATCCATTAAATTCTATTCCTGTAACTACATCATTCTCTGACAACCAGTTCTTGCTGATGCCAATAATTTTTTGCCAACTTGAGTTGGCCATGATAGAAACCCCCTCTCCTTTATTTCTGATACTTCAGGCATTTTTGTATATGCATTTCAACATCCCCTTGGGCCCCTAACATAATGTCATATTACCTGCCCATTCAAGATTCAAAACCTGGGAAACTGCACCCAGCTCTTCATAATCATTCCTGCACTAATATTTATTTATCCCATGGAAACTAGAGATACATATCGCTAGTTTCCCTGGTTTTGTATTTCCAACCTCTCACTGAACAACACTTTTTCCAAGCATCTAACTCCAGAACCATTCAAGTGCAGTTCATTGGACATATATATGTCCTTACATCCATCAAATTCACTCCAACTTCTGTAAATTGCACACCGTTCCTTCTGCACAATCTTCTCATTGACAATCATGGCCCTTCTCAATTCTGTTTATCATATCAAGACAGCAGACTCACAACCTTTACTGTCTTACTCTTCATTTTTGCTTCTTGCAACAACTTTTATATTATTATTATTATTATTATTATTTTCAGGCCTCCATGGAGTCAAGAGACTCATTATGGGAGATCCTCCCTAGGAAACACAGTCTGTCATACCACTCTTTGAACTCATTGACCGTTCTTGCTCTCACCACTCTATCAGGCAATGCATTTCAAGGTTCAACCACCCTCCACACAAAGAAACCACTCCTTCCCACTGCTCCACCAAATGAAAGAACTCCCTAGTGTACACCATACAACTGCCTCTCAACAGTTTAAAAGTCTTGTTCATATCACCTGTATTTCTTCTATCCACCAAACTCTGTGGTCCACATTCCCTCAACCGATCCTCATAATTAACATTGTACAGTGCAGAGGCATATTTGTTATCTGCCTCTGCAACCTTTCCACAGTGTGAGTGTGGTCTGATCAGGGTCTTAAACAACAGAATGATAACTTTTCTATCTCTGCAGGTCAGTGTCCTTCTCAGTATTGCAGCAATCCTCTGGGTTACCTTCACCACCTTTGCAATATGTCCCCTCCCCCTGAATTTCAGTTTTCTATCAATCATCACCCCCAGATCTTTTGTCTCCCTTACTTCCTCCAGTACAGCTCCTCCAATCGAGTACACAGCCTCTCATCGATGTATCCCAAACTTCAAAACCTTACATTTTGCTGCATTAAACTGATACCCCCATTCATTTGCCCATCTGTCAAGTTTATTTAAATCCTCCTGCAGGACTACCACATCTGCACTATTACTTATAACCCTTCCCAGCTTCACATCATCTGCAAACAACTGAATATTCCCTTGCAATTCCATTGCCAATGTCAATGATATAAAGGTTAAACAATACAGGTCCCAGTATTGAGCCCTGTGAAAACCCCACTTGTAACCATCTGCTTCCGATATTGCCCCACCATACACGACTCTCTGATGTCTATCAGACAGCCAATCCTGAATCCTGTTGACTAATCTGATATCTAAACCCATGTGCTGTAACTTAAATATCGGCTTATCATGTGGCACCCTGTCAAATGCCTTTGCAAAATAAAAAAAAATAGCAGTGTGTGTCTTTCCCTCATCAACTGCTCTTGTCACTTTATTATAAAAGGCAATCATATTACTTAAGCAAGAGTGTCCCTTAACAAATCCATGTTGATTCTCACAGATAACATTACCCTCATCTGCCCAACGCTCTATATAGTCCCCCAATAATTTCTCCAAGATCTTAACAACTACTGATGACACACAAGCTGGCTTATAATTAGACACTTCCAGTCTGCTACTGTCCTTATGCAATGGCACAATCTTACCTTCCTTCCATTCCTTGGGTACTTTTTCTGTAGCCAGACTTTCATATCTTTTCTCATTGCATATTTCTCACCTTTCAAATCATTTGTGCCTGTCAAAAGAATTAGTTTGTTCACTTCTTTCTTCTGCAAACTTAAAGTTTCACTAACATCCTTTATCTTTTGCATCTAGAAAATATGCTTTTGTCACTTTCTCATTAAGTATAACTCTTATCATCGAATCCCAATACAATATTATAGTATTCATCAGGAATAATGGTTTAAAGTTTAAAAAAATAAAGAGGAAAGGAAAGAATGTTACTTTTTATTTTTGTTGTAGAATGAAAAATTCACAATATAGTTCACAGTACATTATAGAAAGTATCAACATAGAGAAGAAAGCAGTAAGATTATGCTTGTTGCAAAGAATAACTCACAGGTCAGTGGGATTTTTTTTTTTTTTTAATGAGGATAGTGGAATGTCAGGAATGTGTCTATGCCTGAGTAGATATGTATGTGAATATTCTTACTCATTATGAGATAATGAATAAGAGTATTCATTATCTCATTATATGAGAAAGTCTGTTATCCTAATGGACTGTGATGCTTTTATGAATGAGAATAGTGAATGGTGCACCACTTATTATGAATTTCTAATAAGCAAGAGCACATATGCTAGTGAGCAAGATAATAAGAGTAGCAGTAAACAAGTTGAAAGCAGTTGAATGAAGGTAGACAATAAGATGAAATATATGCAGCATGAGATTAGGATGATGAGTATATAAAATGGAAGGATGCCAAAGAAAATGGGTGAAAGACAGCCAGGAGAAAAAAAAAAATTGTGAATAATCCCATAGTGGCATACATGAGGATTCCAATATTAGAGACTGTGGTGAATAATATAGTACACAAAGTTTGTTTTCAAAGAGGAGCAAAGTGAGCAAGACTTTGAATATGAGTAATAAATGAGAAAAAGAGCCATTAGTTGTGATGACTTTGGAGAAAATAGTAATTTGATTGTTAACAGGAGAATGTGAACACAGATCAGAAAGTTATTGAAGAGAGTGAAAAATAACAATATTCAGTCAGATATGCCAGTGATGAAAAGTATAATGGAAAAGCCCACTGAGGAGAAGGAGTGCAGTTTGCCAATGTGAAATAAATTGAAAAAAAAGATGAAAATACTTATCGCTAGTTTGTCTGTTATGTGGGACGAAAAACCAGAGTTTCTGGGGGTACAAACCTTTCCACCTCTATGTAAGACTGGCTAACTGATATTCAACTGAATGCGAGTTCACTTTCATTCACACCCGAAGTCTGTGATGCCATATGCTGATGGCAGAATGCAACATCCAATGAAAATGCTGCCACTGCTTACTCCAAATCCACCTACAGGTTGGCAAAGCTTGGGTGTCTTTTCTTGCAGTCTACACTCTCTCTCTCTCTCTAGCTCCGGCCACAATTTGAAGTCCAACAGATTCAGATTGAGACTTCAAGATGGCACATTCACCTCCAACCAATTTTGTGTGGTCCTCACCTTGTGTGTAGGGGCTGAGTTCAGTTGGAAGGTCCACTGCCTACCATGAAACATGGTGTTGTTCAGGAGCCATACTACGGGTTTCAGCATGATGTCTTGATACACTCTGGCAAAGGTTTTGATCCCTTTATCGCAGAAATACAACTTGGATATCCCTGATATGTCCCCCCACACATATACACACCAAACCATCACTGATGTGGGATGATGACCTCTCTGAGTCCTGGATGCTATGGCATGTGCTGTGTGACCATCCAGGGCATATACCTGATCATTCTGGCAGTTAAATGCCTCTTCAATGTGAAATTCTTCTCATCTGTGAAGATCATCTCTCTCTTAATGTTGTTCGCACACTGCTGGAGAAGTGCCTTTGATTTTGTCACTATCTGCCACATAAGTTATCCTGTTAGGAAGTGTCCAGTAGAATGACAACAGGCTCTCACCCCCAGGTCATCAGTTAGTACATGTAAAACGTTCAACTCTCGTGACATCAATTTTTGCATTCACAGAGGATTATAGTGGAGGCATGTCTTCACTGTCCTCACAAGCTCTGTTAGATCCTAATGTAGCATAGGCGACCTGTTCTTTGGTGGTCAGATACGTCTTCTGTATCATTATAATGGTTAATAGTCTGATACACAAACATCCTACTGATCCCGAGTGTTATTAATAAGTTGAAAATAACAGTTTGCTGTATTCCAACCTTGTGATGTGCTATTACAGCTGCACAGTTCTCATAATTTTGCCACTGCATGTTAACCTCTACAGCTAGACCTCTCTCTCTATGCTGATAAACATGCATATGTTGGCTGCATACATTGTCATTAACAGAACCAGGCTCACGCAATTCTATGAGCAGCGCGGGGGGGGGGGGGGGTGCAGAAGTTTTACCAGCATTTATGGCAAGACTGCATATAAATAAAATGATAACCTGGAAACAGCATGACCCAAATGGTATATAAATAAAACCCATGAATAAAGATAGATACAATATTATTTGCAGATGATCAAATTGTATTAGCTACATCAGAAGGTGCTACCACCTTTTGATGTAGCTAATATCTGTCAGTAAAATTATTAAATGCAATGTCTAATGATCTGTCAGTAAAATTATTAAATGAAATTTCAGAACAATTTAATATAGAATATCAAAAGTAAAGACAAAAGTAATGGCATTCAAAGGAGAAAACCCAGTAAAAAGTAAAATAGTGATAGATAATAAAATATTAGAACAAGTAAATACTTTCAAATGCTGAGATGTGACTTATCATATGAAGAGGAAAAGATATAGATATTAAAATATCTATATCTATAAATATAACAAACTTAGTTTATTTAAGTCAGCCTTGGTACAAAACACACCAGAATCAGACTATATAACGTTCTGTCTAAAAAATAAGTAAATAAATAAAATGGCTAGAACTATAGCATTCAATTGAATGGACAATAGCAGACTGTCAAAAATATTATACAGATATAAAATAAATGGAAAAAGAAGAATTGGAAGACCAAGAAAGCAATGGCATGAGACCAGAACAGGCCACTTGGTCTAAATTCTACAATAGGAAGAAGAAGACAGCTGCTATAGGTTGATTTTCAACTGCCTGTGTAGAATGGTAGAAAATTAGAGTTTTTTTTTTTCTCTACAGGTCTGAAATAGCTGCTGGTAGACAGAGGAATAGGTGTGATGTTTACCTAACCTGCAGAAGGAGAAGATGCATGATGGAACCATGCTACATCCTGTCACTTCCCAACATGCTGCATGATGGCATAATATTTGACAGCTGTTACATTGAAGTCACAAAAATGGTTCATTTGCTATGAATAATGATGTTCGAAGTGTCTCAGTTCAGTGGATGGGATACAGGACCCAACCATTGAAGTGTACTGTATCTGGCAGAAGTACAGACTTGAGACCCATAATCAAATCCTAACTTGATAAGTTCTTAATATCAATGGAGCAAAAAATGTGTCTGTATTCAAGAGATGGAAGCTAAGCAGTAAAGGATATTCATCATTCTTTGACACTTATCTTACAGCTGGCATATGATATTGAAATATCAGTTGTTGTTTTTTTGTCACATATAAATCTCAAGAATCTACTTCTCTTATAACTTGGATGCTGTTTTTAGTAGTCTTTGATTTGGGTCATAACAAAGAACATGTTTGCTGCAAAAAATGCATGCATATAGCTTTCTGTTATGAAAACCTGTCTGAAATTGTCTCTATAATCATCATTATTCACATCTGACCTCCATGGAATTGAAGGACTTACGGCAGGAGGTCCATATTATCATGCAAAAAGTTCATCAAACCATGCTTTAAATCTATTCACAGTTTCCACATGCTCGTTCATGCATTCACTCACCAATCACTCTCCATGCAAAGAATATGCTTTTCACTTCCTTTGCTCATACCCTCCTTATACAGTGGCAACTTGTTCTACTCATCTCCTTCCACTCTATGAAAAATCTCCTTCCTCCACATTAATCTGGTAACAGTCTCCAATCATTTTGTACATCTCAATCATATTCCCTTCTCTTTCTTTTATTCACAAGACTCAGCAAGTTGCATTTTCTCAATCTTTCATGGTATCTGACATTCCATAGACCTGACACTGAGTTAATGAACCTTCTCTATACCCCCCACCTCCAATACATTCTCATCCCTTTGAAAACTACGTGATCAAATCTGCACACTGTAGTTCATCCGCAGGCTGATCAAAGCCTTCTACAAGGGAACCATAACCTCTTTGCTTCTGCATGTCATTTCAGTGTCCTTGTCATCATTGCCATAATTCATTATAATGTTCATACAGTCTTATCAGATGTGATCACTGCACTTCAGGTTGCTATCCAACCTCACTCCCAGATCTCTCAGCTCTTATCATATCAAATTGAAATAATTTTAAGATATGTTCTTACTTGTGGTTATATCAGTTAATTTAATATCATTTTTGTTCTAGGTGTTTATCAGAACTTTCCAGCCCTCCATCATATTTTCCAAACCTACTGCCTTATTAACATGAAGTTTGTGTAATTCCTCATTCCTGCTCATTAATTGCCTCTGTAGCACAATTGGAATAATGATGGTACATTGCACCCTTCAATTGGAAAAGGCCTAAGTTTGATTCTCAGCATAATGGGAGAAATCTCTATATATGGGTTTTTTTTTTAATTGAAGGTGAGTTAGTTAATCTCATATGGAGGGTTTTTTCTCCCAGAAACTCTGGTTTTTCATCGCATATACAGGCAAATTGGCCTTCGGCACATATGCAATTTACAGACATACAAATACTAATGGTGGTGGTGGGTGATAGATGGTGTTGGTGTAAATGATGATGGTAGGAGTGGTTCAGTGTAATAGTTGATGAGTCCCAATGAATATTTGAACTCTTTGGAGGTGTCACAAAATAATAATATCCAGTTAAGCTGGTGCCAAATATCATTAATATAAAAGTTAAACAATAATGAACCCCAAACAGATCCCTATGACACTCTATTAGTGACCTTCCTCTTTTGAGACACTACCTCCAACCTACACCTACACCTATCTGACAGCCAGTTACCTAACCAACTCACTAGTCTGTTAGCCTATCCCATCTGTTTCACAATTTAGCAACCAGTGCTTGTCATGTGGCAGTCTATGAAAGGTGCCTTCAAAAAAATTCAAGTATACCCATGTATATGAATCTCCCTTATCCAATCTGAATTTATCACATTGATGTAATATGTAAGCAAATTAGGGAATACAGTGGAGATTGTAGCCTTGAAAGTGAACTTGAATAGACTCAAATGGGTTTGAATAGATTTAAATGGGCATATAAATGGGGCTACCAGTTCAACATAGCAAAGTGTAAGGTTTTAAAGTTTGGGAAGCACAGATGGAATGTAGAATATAAGATTCGTGGAGATATCTTAGAGGTGGAGGAGACAAGGGATCTGGAGGTGTTGGTAGATAAGAACCTGAAATTTTGGGATCATTTTGCTAAAATTGTGAGGACAGCACAGTGTATTATGGGAATGATGTGGAGAACACTGACATAAAGAAGTAAGTATGGTATGATTCTGCTGTATAAGGCTTTGATCAGGCCAAATATGAATTACTGTGTGCAGATTTGGTCACTGGGTTTTCAAAAGGATGAAGAGATACTGGAACAGATTCAAAGGCAGTTGATTAAGGTGTTTCAGGTCTCTGGAATAAAGAGTATAAAGGCAGATTAAGAGAACGCAAATTGCAGAGTTTAGTGGATAGAGGGAAAAGGAGAGGGACATGATTGAAACATATAAGTTGGTAAAGAGTTATTACAGGATAAAATTTTTTCATAGAATGAGTGGAAACAGGGGAAGAACAAGAAGCCATCCTTGGAAGCTGTATAAGGAGGGGGGAGCAACTTAAGGGACAACTGTCTTAGGCAGCATGTGGTGGTGGGAACATGAGGATCAAGAGTTTTGGAATTGGTCATAGCATCAGAGGATCTGATTGTGACAGATGACATACTTGCCACCTCCATTGGTGAGAGTGACTATGTAGTCCTAACATGTAGGGCAAATAGGCATGTGGAGGTATCAAAACAGAAGGAAATTATGTGGCAGGCAACTATCATTGACTTAGAAACCAGCTTGCAGAAGTGCACTGGATAAAAGAATTCGAAGGAAGATGAGTCATTAGTGCATGGGAGATACTTAAGAAAAAGTTGTTGACAGCAATGGCAGATCATATACCTCAAGTGAAGAAGATAAAGCAACTTGGAGTCAAATGGATGAGAAGAGAAATAAAAGGAGAAATGCAAAAGAAAAAATAAGGAATATAGGGTTCATAGTAGGAAAGTGACTAGTATTGTAAGATGAGAAAAATTAGAATATGAAAGAAGCCTGGGCAATCCAAAGAGTTTTTTTTGCTATGTGGCAAGTAGGAGAAATTAAAGCTAGTGGATGGATTATCTTGCTGGATGGAGATGGAATTTGGGTGACCAGAGCAAATAACATATTTGATTTAATGCTCACTTTATTAGAGTGTTTCATCCTGGTATAAGGCTATATTCCTAGGATGATAATGAGTGATGAAGTATTAAAAGAGAAGGAAGGGGATGTATTCTGAATAGTGAATATGCTAAATGTTAATAAGGCAGTGGGCCTAGATGGATTTCACATGCATTTTACAGGAACGTTCCATGGAAGTGACTGTGCCATTAGCCTGCCTGCCTTATTAACATTTAGCATATTCAGTATTCAGAATACATCCCCTTCCTTCTCTTTTAATAGTGAAAAGAGGGTAAGATAGCACCACTGAATAATGGTGGCAGTAGAATGAAGATGTCATATCATAGGCCTGTTTGTATTCTTTAGTAGTTGTCAAGATTTTAGAGAAATTAATAATATCTTTTATACAGAATTGGGTAGATGAGGACAATATTATTTATGCAGGTCAGCATAGATTTGTTAAAGGCTGCTCTTGTTTTAGTAATCTGGTAACCTTTTACAATAGAGTAACAAGAGCAATAGATGAGGGTAAGGCATACACTATCATTTTTTGGATTTTACAAAGGCATTTGACAGGGTGTCACATAAGTTGATTTTTAACACGTTCGCTACCATGCTACTCAGTCATAGTTTGTTCCCGCACGCCAAGCGCTTTTCACGTCTTCAAGGTCACTACGAGTAATCTCATAGCCGGCTTATCAGATAGAATTTTGTTTCATACGCCAACTCCGAGTAATCTCATATCACTCCCATCTTCAAGGTCACTACAAGTAATCTCGTAGCCAGCTTATCAGATCGAATTTTGTTTCATACGCCAGCTACGAGTAATCTCGTATCACTTCCATCTATATATCACATGTGCTGACGCCAGTGTTTATTGCGTCTAGTTCAGTGTTAGTTTCTAGTCTCTAAGAACCTTCAATTTCGCCATGACCAGTAAAAGAAAACTTACTGATATAGAAGTAGAAGCTTATGCTAATATGAGCGATGATGAATTTCATGAAATATTTGGTTCCGATTCCGAAGATGATCCTACAGACGACTCTAGCGGTGACTCCGATGATGAAGAAACTTTTGAAGATGAAGTTAGCAACCAGCCAAATACATCAACATCAACTTATTGGGAAAATTCAGAAGAAGAGCCCCCACAATTTGACTTTGTTGAAATTGCAGGTTTTAAAATTGACACTGGAAATTTCAGTATCAAAAGGTTAGTTGAATTCTTTTCTGAAGATTTTCTCACAATTTTAGTAGAACAAACCAATTTATATGCTTTACAAAATATTGAGGAAAGCTGAGTTTAAAATTGATTTACAAATTACGATGTTATACTACGGAATAACTCGCGCTTGGCATAGAAGGTTGGTAATTGACACACGAGTATACTCGTAGTTGGCTTGTGAAGCTCATATACGAACTACGAGTATACTCGTAGTTGGCATCTGAGGCATATACACAATATACTATATTTTAGTTGAAATTATTTCTCTTCTACCAAGCCCCCAGACATGCTCTCCACTTTATTCAGAATCCAAGGGTCCAAATTAAGGTAATTATACAAACGGATAACTCGTGTTTGGCATAGGAGGTCGGTAAATCGACGTACGAGTATACTCATAGTTGGCTTGTGAAGCTCATATACGAACTACGAGTATACTCGTAGTTGGCAGCGAACGTGTTAAGTTGCAACATATGGGTTTGAATATGAGGTCAGTGGATTGGATTGGTGATTGGCTCTCTGGTAGATATCAGAGAGTTGTATTTGGGGGAGCAGTATCATGGAATAGGATGATTACAAGTGAAAGTCCACAGGGTTCAGTAATGGGACCACTACTGTTCAATCTTTAGGCTCCATAGCTCAGTCAGTATAGACAAACCCTTTGGTTGGAAAGACTTGGGTATGATTCTCATCCGTGATGAACCTTTATCTGGTCTCTTTCAACGAAAGGTGAGTTAGCCAGTCTCATATGAAAGATAGGGGGGTTTTGCCTGGAAACTCAGGTTTTTTGTTCTCCAGAACAGGCAAACCAGGTCTGTGAACACACACGAATTACAGTCAGGAATACTTGAGACCCAGCCATAGGCCTGATTCATCAGCTATGCCGGTCCCGAGCTAAGGTAAAAATTTGGGGGTTCGAGATGGTGCGATACCTTCCTGTAAAACAGGCTCATGGCCATTGTATCATCATATGCTAAAATAAATTAAAAAATGTATGCAAATGATAATGTCACAGGACTCAGGAAGTTTCCAGTTGTTTGCAGATGATGAGAAGTTTGGGAGGGTTATTAGTAATAGTGCTGATGTTTTGGCTCTTTAAGAGGATTTGAATAGGTTGGAAAGGTGGGGAAATGGGGATGTCAGTTTAATGCAACTAAATGTAAGGTTTTAAAATTTGGGATCCACATATGGGATACTTAGGACTCACTTTGTGGGATTATACTGGAAGAAGTTGAGGAAGCAAGAGATCTCAGAGTGATTGTTGATAGAGATTTGAAGTTCTGAAGTTATGTTGCAAAGGTTGCAAAAACATCTCAGAAAACTGCTGCCATATTGAGGAGGAAGGACATTGACCACAAGAGATAAAAGTGTTGTGGTTCCATTGTATAAAAGCTTTGATCAGACCACATCTGGATTTCTGTGCTCAGATCTCGTCACTGGGATTTGAAGGGGATGAAGTAACTTTGGAGAGGGTGCAAAGATGGATAAAAATAACAAAAATTATAAACCTGAAGTTTAGGGGACATATTGCAAAAGTGGTGAAGGTAACACAGAGGATTGCTGCTATTATGAGAAGGACACTGACCTGCAGAGATAAGAGGGGATAAATTAACTGTGGAAAGGATACAAAGACGGATGACAAAGATGGTTTCAGGACTGTACAAGGATAGTTATGAGGATCGGCTGAGAGAACGTGGACTGCAGAGTTTGGTGGATAGAAGAAGGAGAGGTGATATGATTGAGACTTTTAAGCTGTTGAGAGGTGGTTACAGAGTTGACACTGGGGAGTTCTTTCGCTTGGTTGATCAGCGGGAAGGAGTGATGACAAGAGGCCATCCCTGGAAGTTACGAAAGGAAACTGTGAGCAAGAAGGTAAGGAGTGGTTTCTTTGTGTGGAGGGTGGTTGAGCCGTGGAATGCACTGCCTGATGGAGTGGTGGGAGCGAGAACGGTCAGTGACTTTAAAGAGTGGTATGATAAACTTTGTGTTTCTCAGGGGGGGGGGGGACCTCCCCTCGATGAGTCTTGACAGACTTATGTCTTAGGAAGGACCTCCCTCGATGAGTCTTTTGACTCCTTGGAGGCCTGAATAATAATAATAATAATAATAACAAATATAATATCATAATCAACACTGTAATACAGTGTTGATTATGAAGACAAGCTGAGGGCATTCAGACTGAAGAGTTTCATGGATAGAAGACAAAGGGAGGATACAATCAAGACATTTAAGCTATTAAAGGGTTATTATCGTGTTAACACTAAGGAGATTTTCCATGTGATAGAATGAGGGAAAAGAGCAAGGACAAGGGACCATTCCTGGAAGCTGCAAAAGGGGGGTGGTGAGTAAAAGGTAAGAAGTAAGTTTTTTGCATAGAGAGTGGTAGGAGCATGGAATGCATTGCCTGAGAGGGTGGTGAACCTGCAGACAGTGGATGAGTTTAAATAATGGTATGATAGACTGTGTTGACCTCCCATGATGACTTTAATTTACCTTATATGACTAAATTAAAGTCATGCTTTAATTTAGGCTTTAATTTAGCCTATTAAAATTAAAGAAATAAAGGATATATAAGTTAATATTATTTTATTACCAAATAATTCAATATGAAACTTCAGTGTCATATTGAATTGAAGTGTCAAATGACTGGAGTACCCTTAGAAGGGTTCCTGTCTTAAGTAGTGTAATATGAAGACAATGCCAAAAATTGTATTATAACCTCTTGGTTAATTTTGAAACTAAGTCTCAAATTCAGTTACATGGCTATGAAATAATAGTAGAAAATATTTTTGAAACTTCCTCCCATGTGTTTGGCAATCAGTATACTATTTTCCCCCATATTAAACACCAAAATTTTTTATTCTTTTTCAAAAGAGGACAGAAGATAGATAAAATATCAGGCCTATTTAAGATGTGAAATAAACTGAGGAAATGTAGTTTAGATTGCTTGATAAGGGGAAAAAGAAAAGGTGATGTAATGGAAATCAGCTAGAGGACTTTGCACATATCATGAACAAGAGGACATTGAAGAAAGTTATGTATGTATTATTATTATACATAACACCTCCAGGGAGTCCAAAGCCTCATCGAGGAAGGGCACCCGCTCCACATCTCTAAATCCTCACTACCTATATAAAGGAAAATGGAGCAGATTTGTGTTCAGAGGACTAGGAGTGTTCTGCTTCTATCCTGGCATTTCCAGAAGTGAACTTAAACTTGTAAAATAGGAATAGTAACGGAAGTTAACTTCCCAGAATGAAGTGTGTAACTCAAATAATAATTAACTGTAACTATATAAAATTTAAAAAAAAAAAAATGAAGATGCTTACTAATTGAAGCCTCATCCAGTTCATCTTTTAAAAATTCCAGATGATCCGTTTCAAGAGTGCAAGTATGAAACTGTAACCTGAATATGACAGGTCGTTCCAGAGGACGTTGTTTTTTGTGATAACACTTGATTAAAATATCTCCTCTTAGCTGTAGACTGGGCTCCAGAGTGATAATGATGTGCTTTGTTCTTTCTGTGACAGTACTTACGAGAAAGAAAATATAACATCTTGTTATTATTAGAAGAATTTTCTGAAACTGAACACTTGGAAAACTAAATTCTTAAGAAATTAAATATTTAAACAAAATATATTCTTATTACTCATCTATCCTAGTAGAAGTAAACATTCTACTTACTACAAAATGTTTATTTCAAACAGATTTACTTTTATTTACTAGTACAGCCAGCTTTATTCATTAGGTGTAAGCAAATAACGTTTGCTTAACACTTGAATAAAGTTTAATTGATAATGCAGAAGAGATTATACATATTGGCAATGAAGAGTGAAACTGAAGGCCATCCCTGGAAGTTGCATAAAAGTGTAGCAAAGAGGGAATGAGGGATAATTTTTTACATGGAAAGTAGTGAGTTACTGGAATGTATTTCCAAAATATGAAGATCATTTATAGATGAAAGGATTTTCTCTTGGAAATTTAGATATTTATTCCTTCAAAACAGACAATGCACAATTCCCAGACAGATCGTGGAAATATAGGAGTGAGTAACCACACTATCATTATCTAAATCAGGTTTATAAACAGCTGAGTTAATTTTGCACAAAATGTCATTGTACATAGGCTGTTTAACCTAGTTACTAGGTAGCAAAATTTATTCTGTGATTTTGGAGATGAACTTTGAATGAGTGCTGAAGAACTGTTGCACATGTTTTAATATGTGTAACATAGTTTTAATAGTCCGGTCTGGGGTCTTTCCCCCAGACGCAAAGCTACATGCTACCGGATGTGTCCCCAGGTTGCGGATCGGGGAATGTCCACCAGACATGGTGGCTAACTGCGAATAGCCAATAAGCAGTCCCGGACAAGAAGCGGCAATACTAACAGGATGTGGTGGGTTAGTGGATAACTCCAGTAACTCTATAAAATGTCACAGAAGTCCAATGATGGTACTGCATCAAGGCGAGCTTAGGCCACCTTAAACCTAAATCTATATTATTATTATTCAGACCTCCGTGGAGTCAAAAGACTAATCGTGGGAGGTCCTTCCTAAGAAACACAAAGTCTATCATACCACTCCTCGAACTCACTGACTGTTCTCGCTCTCACCGCTCAATCAGGGAATGCATTCCACGGTTCAACCACCATCCATGCAAAGAAACCACTCCTCACCCTCTTTCTCACAGTTTCCTTTCGTAACTTCCAGGGATGGCCTCTTGTCATCACTCCTTCCTGCTGTTCAACCAAGCGAAAGAACTCCCCAGCGTCAACCCTGTAACCACCTCTCAACAGTTTAAAAGTCTCAATCATATTACCTCTTCTTCTTCTATCCACCAAACTCTGCAGTCCACATTCCCTCAGCCGATCCTCATAACTATCATTGTACAGTCCTGAAACCATCTTTGTTATCTGCCTTTGTACCCTTCCCACACTTAATTTATCCCCTTCAAATCCTAGAGACCAAACCTGAGAACAATACTCTGAGTGTGGTCTGATCAGGGTCTTATACAATGGAATGATAACTGAAGGTCAGTGTCATTCTCATTATTGCAGCAATCCTCTGTGTTACCTTTACCACCTTTGCAATATGTCCCCTAAATTTCAGGTTTCTATCAATTATCAACCCCAGATCTCATGTCTCATCTACTTCCTCCAGTATAACACCTCTCATAGAGTATGTAGCATCCCATCGATGTTTCCCGAAGCTCAAGACCTTACATTTTGCTGCATTAAACCGAGACCCCCATTCATTTGCCCATCTATCTACCTTATTCAAATCCTCTTGCAGGGCTACCACATCTGCACTATTACTAATAATCCTTCCCTGCTTCGCATCATCTGCAAACAACTGAATATTTCCTTGCAATTGACTGACAATGTCATTGATATAAAGGTTAAACAATATAGGTTCCAGTACTGAGCCATGTGGATCCCATGTGTAACCCTCTGCTTCCTTGAAACTGCCCCACCATACACAACTCTGGACAGCCAATCCTGAATCCAGTTGACCAATCTGACATCCAGACCCATGTGCTGCAACTTAAATATCAGCTTATAATGTGGCACCCAGTCAAATGCCTTCGCTAAGTCTAAGAAAATGGCAATACATACCTTTCCATCATCTAATGCTCTTGTAACTTTATCATAGGGTAGCATATTGCTAAAACAAGAGCGCCTCTTCACTAATCCATGTTGACTCTCACAGATAACATTACTCTCATCTGCCCAATGCTGTATACGGTCCTTCACTACTTTCTCCATGATCTTACTAACTACTGATTACACACAAACTACCCTATAATTAGACACTTCCATTTTTGTTACCACCCTTATGCAATGGCACTATCTTACCTTCCTTCCATTCCCTGGGCACCTTTGCCAAAGCCAGACTTTCATTGAAAAGCCACGTTAAAGGTACTGTTAATTCCCTAGCACATTCTCTCAAAACTCGTGGCGAAATACCATCCAGTCCCACAGCTTTACTGACATCCAGAGTACTCAGTATCTGAAACACACTCTCCTCCTCTACCTCCAGACCTCGTACCAGTCCTATCCCTCTAGCATTAAAACTGACTCCTCTAGGATGAAATACTCCAATAAAGTGTTCATTGAACAATTTCACTATGTCCTCTGCATCAGTCACTCTATTCCCATTTTTATCCCACAATATCATTCTTCCACAGTCATTTCTCCTCCTACTGGCCACATAGCTAAAAAATTCCCTAGGATTTTCTTTGGATCTTAGGGCCAATCTCCTCTCATATTCCAGTTTCGCTTTCCTTACCACACTAGTCACTCTTCTGGCCTGTGTCTTATATTCTTCATGCATCCTCTCTTCACCTGCCTCCTTATATCTCTTCCATAGCCTCTTTTTCGCATGCAATTCCTGTTTAATATTGTTTGTCATCCACTTTACTCCAAATTGTGTCCTCTTGTTCACTCGTGGTATACAACTTAACATTGCTGCTAACAGATATTCTTTCATAATTTCCCATGCACTAATGATATCCTAGCCTTCCAATTCCTCCCTCCATGAAACTTCCCCAAGTTGACATCTTAGACTATTATAATCACCTGCCTTTTAATTCCACACACGTTCCCGTCTCTTTGATACTCGTGCATGTCTATTCATTTTCCAAGTCAAAACCATATGGTCACTCTCTCCAACTGGTGAGAGAGATGTTATCTCAGTTATTATCAACTCTTCTGATGCTATAACCAAATCCAAAACTCTTGAACCTCTTGTTCCCCTATTACATGTTGTCTAAGACATCTGTCCCTCAAGAATTCTAGAAATTCCATTACCTTATTGCTACATGCATCTTCCTCTCCCCAGTTCATACTACTGTAGTTAAAATCTCCCATAACAATCATTCTTCTTGCACTTGCCAAACTCAACTCTCTAAACATTTCCTGGTCCGCACCCTCTGTACTCCTGGGTCTGTAGCAACACCCCACTAAATATCCTGTCTTTCCCACCTCTACCTCATACGATATGCTTTCAAAATCATTAGTGTCGCTGCCTTCCAAAGTCTCCACTGTTAGAGGACATAGGTCGTCACTTATCATAAGCAGTACTCCACCACCAAGTTTCCCCTTCCTAACCTGCCGAAAAATGCTGTACCCAGCGACTTCTATTCCTGTATTTTATATCCTCTTCTGTCAACCATGTCTCAGTGATCCCAATACTTTTTGGCCAGGCTGATGCTATCTGCGCCACCAATTCCTCTCCCTTATTCCGGATACTCCTGGCATTAGTATAAAGCATATAAATGCCATTGTTTCTATACCCAGCATTATCCCCTCTAGACTCCACTGGGCTCAGTGTTACCTTATCTCATCCCCCTTCTCCCAAGTACCAATTCCCACAAGAGGCCACCACTGCTACCATCCTCCCTGGGACACACTGACTTTTTCAGAACAACAATCTCTCTAGATGCCTACATCCTTCCTGATTCAAATGTAAGTGGTCTCTTGCATACAATTCCTCTCTGTCCTCAAACGCACTCCAAGCATCTGCATATTCCAGTCCTCTCTTGTCACACATTCTAGCTATTATGTCATTCAATATTACTGCTGTTCTGCTCAGTTCGTCATTATCATACCTAGGCAATACACACACTATCTTTCCTCTCTGTGTCTTCTTTCGTACCACCTCAAGCAAGAATCTCATATCTCTCGCTGCCTTATTTACACCACCACTCAAGTCATTTGTTTCTACCATCACAATCATCTTATCCACCCTTTCACCTCTGTTAACTTCCAAAGCCACCCTTTCTATCGTTCCTCCTAGCAAACATTCCTCACGAATCCTATCTTGAACACCACGGATCATTGAGTCCTCATACATTATACCTCTTATCATTCCCTCTCTCCTATTGTTTCCATATTCTCCTCTTCTTTCATTCCCATACCTCTCTCTCATTCCATTCTCTCCTCTTCTAGCATTACCATACCTCTCTCTCATTCTGTCTCTCCTACTGTTTCCATTCTCTCCTCCTTTAGCACTCTCATGCCTCTCTCTCATTCTGTCTCCCCTACTGCTTCCATTCTCTCCTCTTCTAGCATTCCCATACCTCTCTCTCATTTCCTCTCTCCTACTGTTTCCATTTTCTCCTCTTCTATCACTCCCATACCTCTCTCTCATTGCATTCTCTCCTCTTCTAGCACTGCCATACCTCTCTCTCATTCCGTGTCTCCTACTGTTTCCATTCTCACTCTCCTCCTCTAGCACTCCCCTGCCTCTCTCTGTCATTCCGTCTCTCCTACTGTTTCCATTCTCTCCTCTTCTAGCATTACCATACCTCTCTCTCATTCCCTCTCTTCTACTGTTTCCATTCTCTCCTCTCCTATCATTCCCAAAACTCTCTCTCTCCCCTACTCCAATTTGACTTGCATTTATCTCTTCCATTCTCCTAATCTCATCTTTCATACTTTTTACTTCTCCCAAGACATTCCACCTCCTCTTTCAGCTGCTCTATCAACCTCTTCAGGTCAGTCACTCTAAATCGAAATTCACTCTCCCAAACAAAACCACTCCTAAACTTTCACAGTCACTCACGCCTTCTACACTATCAACTATTATTTTCTCATTCACATTTTTTTTTATTCTCTCCTATCACACTACTCGTCTTCCTGTATTCATTTCCCATTGCTGGAGCAACAAGGTCAGTTATTGAGATATCTGCTGCATTTATTTCCTCCCACTGCCTGCACTTTAATATACACGCACCCCCATCCTCTCTCACAAGCCAGATATCCAATTTCCGAGACGCATACATGCCGCAATTACTACATGTCACAAACTCCCTTATTATATTGTTTATATTAGAGTGCCTAAATGGCAGAGGACTTGGCAATATGCCATTTGCGAATCCGCCATCATTCGTTACTGCCGAGGGACTACTAGTGTAATCGTTAATTATTCAAAATAGTTTCAAAAATAAACGCTAAATAAGTATTAGGGAGTATAAATAAATAAGAAAAGTATAAACAATTACAAGCAAAACAAAACATTAAGTACACTAAATAAAATGAAATAAAACTAAATACAGTAATGAAAACTTAGCGTCATCTTGTCTTCCACTGTTATGCATCCGCCCCATCTTCTTGGTAAACAAAATATACAATATTGTGACAACACTAACTTCAAAAAACAACCACTATAGTACACTCGTATTCCAGAGAAACAATTTAGCACTCAAAAACGTAAAATAATGGACTATTCACTGATTAAAAACTGACTTTCTTCAGCACAGCTCAAATTCACCTCCACGTGCTACGGCAACATTAGCATCGTATGTTCCTTCTCCTTCTGATTCTCTCACAAACTCTTCAAGGAAGACTAAGGGTTTTTCAGATAAGTGTCAATGTGCTGACAGTAAAAAGAAAATACGATTGAAATCTGATGCCAAAGTACAAGAAAAAAGACTCATGCTGGCTTGGACGTCGCACGGTCAAACAAGGTCCGCGTCCCCAATCAAGTAATCAGGGTTGGGTCGAAAAATCAGTTACTGAAAAAAAAGACAAAAAAATCAGCCTCAGGCCTGTAAAGGATGGAATTTCAATTGGCACATGGAATGTCTGTACACTCTGGGCAACTGAAAAATTGCAGTTGCTTCAAGAAGAAATGAAGAAATACAGATGTGATATATTGGGTATTTCAGAAATGAGATGGACAGTGTCAGGGGAATCAAATTGTGGTAGAGTTCTCTGGTCAGGAAATGAAAGTAAGCATGAAGCAGGCATAAGTTTCCTGCTAAGTAACAAGGCCTGTCAGGCAATGATAGGATACAAACCAGTCAGTGAAAGAATAATGGTTGCAAGATTCAGTGCCCAACCATTTAATATCACAACCATTCAAATATATGCGCCCACTGCAGAGAGTGCAGATGAAAACATTAAGAAATTTTACAGGGATCTACAACTAGTAATTTATGAGATGCCGAAGCAGAATATACTCATCATTAGAATAGACTGGAATGCAAAGATTGGCAAAAATAACACAGGATGGGAAAAGGTTATGGGAAAATTTGGATATGGAGAAAGTGTCTGTGAATAGGCGTTGAGGAATAGCCAAGGACAACATAACCAAACTCAGTTCTTTTTTATCTTGTGAATGAGAGCAGAAGTATGAAAGATAAGATTAGGAGAATGGAAGAGATAAATGCAAGGCGAATCAGAGTAGGAGAGAGAGAGAATTTAGGCAGTATGAGTGAGAGGTATAGGGGTGCTAGAAGAGGAGAGAATGGAAACAGTAGAAGAGAGGGAATGAGAGAGAGGTATGGGAATGCTAGCAGATGAGAGGATGGAAACAGTAGACGGAATGAGAGAGAGAGAGAGATGGAAGTGCTAGAAGAGGAGAGAATGGAAACGTTAGGAGAGATGGAATGAGAGAGAGGTATGGGAATGCTAGAAGACGAAAGAATGGAAACAGTAGTAGGAGAGACAGAATGAGAGAGAGATATGTAAGTGCTAGAAGTGGAGAAAATGGAAACAATAGGAGAGAGGGAATGAGAGAGATGTATGGGAGTGCTAGAAGAGGAGAGAATGGAAAGAGTAGCAGAGAGAGGTATGGGAATGAAAGAAGAGGAGAGAATGGAAACAATAGGAGCGAGGGAATGGTAAGAGATATAATGTATGGCGACTCAATGATCCGTGGTGTTCAAGATAGGATGTGTGAGGAGTGTTTGCCAGGAGGAACAATAGAAAGGGTGGCTATGGCAATTAAGAGAGGTGAAAGGGTGGATGAGATGACAGTGATGGTAGGAACGAATATCTTGAGTGGTAATGTAAGTCGGGCAGCGAGAGATATGAGATTTTTTCTTGAGACTGTATGGAAGAAGACAGAGAGAGGAAAAATAGTGTACGTGTTGCCTAGGTATGATAATGATGAACTGAGCAGAAGAGCGATGATATTGAATGGCATAATAGCGAGAATGTTTGACAAGAGAGGACTGGTATATGTGGATGCTTGGAGTGCGTTTGAGGACAGAGAGGAATTGTATGCGAGAGACTGTTTACATTTGAATTAGGAAGGACGTAGGCATCAGGAAAGATTGCTGTTCTGAACGAGTCAGTGTGTCCCAGGGAGGATGATAGCAGGGGTGGCCTCTTGTTGGAATGGATACTTGGGAGAAGGGAGACAATGTCAGGTAACTCTGAGCACAGTGGAGTCTAGAAGGGATAATGCTGGGTATAGAAACAATGGCATTTATATGCTTTATACTAATGCCAGGAGTATCCGGAATAAGGGAGAGGAATTGGTGGCACAGATAGCATCAGCCTAGCCAAAAATTATTGGGATCACTGAGACGTGGTTGACAGAAGGGGATATAATAACAGGAATAGAAGTCGCTGGGTATAGCATTTTTCGTCAGGATAGGAGGGGAAACCATGGTGGTGGGGTACTGCTTATGATAAGTGATGACCTATGTCCTCTAAGAGTGGAGAATTTGGAAGGAAGTGAGACAAATGATTTTTAGAGCATATGGTGTGAGGTAGAGGCAGGCAAGACAGGATATTTAATGGGGTGTTGCTACAGACCCAGGAGCACAGAGAATGGGAACCAGGAGATGTTTAGACAGCTAAGTTTGGCAAGTGCAAGAAGAATGATTGTTATGGGAGATTTTAACTTGAGTAGTATAAAATGGAGAGAGGAAGATGCATGTAGCAATAGGGGAATGGAATTTCTAGAATTCTTGAGGGACAAATGTCTTAGGCAACATGTACCAGAGGGAACAAGAGGTTCAAGAGTTTTGGATTTGGTTATAGCATCAGAAGAGTTGATAACTGAGTTGACGTCTCTCCGACCAGCTGGAGAGAGTGACCATATGGTGTTGACTTGGAAAATGAATAGACATGCAGGAGTATCAAAGAGACGGGAACTTATGTGGAATTATAAGGTGGGTGTTTATAATAGTCTTAGACGTCAATTTCGGGAAGTTTCATGGAGGGAGGAATTGGAAGGCCAGGATATCACTAGTCAGTGGGAAATTGTGAAAGAATATTTGTTATCAGCAATGGTAACTTGTATACCACGAGTGAAGAAGAGGACGCAATTTGGAGTAAAGTGGATGACAAACAATATTAAACAGGAATTGCATGAAAAGAGGCTATAGAAGAGATATAAGGAGACAGGTGAAGAGATGCATGAGGAATATAAGACACAGGCCAGAAGAGTGACTAGTGTGGTAAGGAAAGCGAAACTGGAATATGAGAGGAGATTGGCCCTAAGATCCAAAGAAAATCCTTGGGAATTTTTAGCTATGTGGCCAGTAGGAGGAGAAATGACTGTGGAAGAATGATATTGTGGGATAACAATGGGAATAGAGTGACTGATGCAGAGGACATAGTGGAATTGTTCAATGAACACTTTATTGGAGTATTTCATCCTAGAGGAGTCAGTTTTAATGCTAGAGGGATAGGACTGGTTCGAGGTCTGGAGGTACAGGAGGAGAGTGTGTTTCAGATACTGAGTACTCTGGATGTCAGTAAAGCTGTGGGACTGGATGGTATTTCGCCACGAGTTTTGAGAGAATGTGCTAGGGAATTAACAGTACCTTTAACGTGGCTTTTCAATGAAAGTCTGGCTTTGGCAAAGGTGCCCAGGGAATGGAAGGAAGGTAAGATAGTGCCATTGCATAAGGGTGGTAACAGACTGGAAGTGTCTAATTATAGGCCAGTCTGTGTGTCATCAGTAGTTGTTAAGATCTTATAGAAAGTAGTGAGGGACCGTATACAGCATTGGGCAGATGAGGGTAATGTTATCTGTGAGAATGAACATGGATTTGTAAAAGGACGCTCTTGTTTTAGCAATATGCTAGCCTTTTATGATAAAGTTACAAGAACATTAGATGAGGGAAGGGCATATACTGCAATTTTCTTAGACTTGGCGAAGGCATTTGACAGGGTGCCACATGATAAGCTGATATTTAAGTTGCAGCACATGGGTCTGGATGTCAGATTGGTCAACTGGATTCAGGATTGGCTGTCTGATAGGTATCAGAGAGTTGTGTATGGTGGAGTAGTTTCCAGGAGGCAGAGGGTTACAAGTGGGGTCCCACAGGGCTCAGTACTAGGACCTATATTGTTTAACCTTTATATCAATGACATAGCCAGTGGATTGCAGGGGGATATTCAGTTGTTTGCGGATGATGCGAAGCTGGGAAGGATTATTAGTAATAGTGCAGATGTGGTAGCCCTGCAAGAGGATTTAAATAAGCTAGATAGATGGGCAAATGAATGGGGGTCTCGGTTTAATGCAGCAAAATGTAAGGTCTTGAGCTTTGGGAAACATCGATGGGATGCTGCATACGCTATGGGAGGAGTTATACTGGAGGAAGTAGGGGAGACAAGGGATCTGGGGTTGATGATTGTTAGAGACCTGAAGTTTAGGGGACATATTGCAAAGGTGGTGAAGGTAACACAGAGGATTGCTGCTATTATGAGAAGGACACTGACCTGCAGAGCTAAGAGGGTTATCATTCCGTTGTATAAGTCTCTGATCAGACCACACTTGGACTATTGTTGTCAGATTTGGTCCCCAGGATCTGAAGGGGATAAATTAAGCGTGGAAAGGATACAAAGACAGATGACAAAGATGGTTTCAGGACTGTACAAGGATAGTTATGAGGATCGGCTGAGAGAATGTGGACTGCAGAGTTTGGTGGATAGAAGAAGGAGAGGTGATATGATTGAGACTTTTAAACCTTTGAGAGGTGGTTACAGGGTTGACACTGGGGAGTTCTTTCGCTTGGTTGAATAGCGGGAAGGAGTGATGACAAGAGGCCATCCCTGGAAGTTACGAAAGGAAACTGTGAGCAAGAGGGTAAGGAGTTTTTTCTTTGTGTGGAGGGTGGTTGAGCTGTGGAATGCATTGCCTGATGGAGTGGTGGGAGCGAGAACGGTCAGTGAGTTTAAGGAGTGGTATGATAGACTTTGTGTTTCTCAGGGGGGGGACCTCCCCTCGATGAGTCTTGACAGACTTTGTCTTAGGAAGGACCTCCATCGATGAGGCTTTTGACTCCTTGGAGGCCTGAATAATAATAATAATAATAATAATAATAATAATAAATTGGCTAAATGATAGTGCAACAAAAGTAATCAAAGAACTAAAAGCAATCTCTCCACCAGCAGAGATCTTTGAAAATGACATCTTGGAAGAGGATGTGAATAAGGTTATAAAACACCTCAAGAACAACAAGAGTCCTGGAAATGACAACATAATAGGTGAGATGCTAAAATATGGGGGAGAATCAGTTGTAAAAGAAATACATCACTATGTAATGAAATATGGAGATCAGGATATGTCCCCAAAGAGTGGAAAAATCAGTCTTGGTTGTTCTTCGTAAGAAAGGCAGTGCTTTAGAATGCATCAATTACAGAACTATTGCATTAATGAGTCATCTTGGCAAAGTGCTGATGAAAATACTAACAGAACGCCTGAAGGGGCATATGGAGGCACCTCTTCCTGGTGAGCAAGCCGGATTTCGACAAGATTGAAGTACAGTGCAACAAATACTCGCACTAAGACTAATAGCAGAGAAAGCTCGAAGAAAGAACAAAACAATATATTGCTGTTTCGTGAACTTCCAAAAAGCATTTGACCAAAATATAACATGGGCTGACTTGGAATCCTATGGTGTGGACAATAAATTGATCCGCCTGCTGAAAGAAATAAACAGCCAAGCACAAGCAAAAATCAGGATAGCAGGTTAGACTGGAGATTGATTTGCCACTAGTCAAGGTACAAGACAAGGGGACCCAATATCACCAATCATCTTCATCACACATCTGGGAAGAACACTAGATAAGATTATAGAAGAAGGTGGAGGCATTTCAATAAATGGCATGAGAATAAACTACCTCTGCTGTGCAGATGACATCGTTCGATTGAAGAAGATGCAGCAAGGCTGGAACAGACATTGCAAACACTATACACAGAAGGAAAAAGATATGGATGAAATGTCAACTTTGAAAAAACTAAAACAATGATATTCAGACAACAGGAGTTACTGAACAGAGTTACGATAGACAGATTTCAACTAGAAAATGTGGAACACTTCACATATCTTGGATGACACATGACTTGGACCCCAAAAAAAGAGATAAAAATTAGAATAGCCAGAGCAACAACTATTTTAAAAGCCATGGACAAAATATGGATGAGCCGAGCTATAAAGATGCAAACTAAAATGCACATTGTAGAAACCTGTAATTTCAGCAGCATGTTCTACAGATGCGAGGCCTGGGTACTCCTCAGAGAATCTGAAAGGAGGATATTGGCATTTGAGAGGAAGTGCTATAGAAAGATCTTGAGAATAAACTGGATATAGAAAGTGAACAATGAGGAAATCTACAGACGAATACAACCAAAAGAAAACCTGATCCAGAAAATAATCAAAAGGAAACTACATCTATTTGGCCATATATGTAGAATAAATGATGAGAGAAAACTAAAAACGTTGCTGTTTGGAATAATTGAAGGAAAGAACAAAAGAGGAAGACCAAACAGAGAATGGGGCAATGACATCGTCAAATGGGGCAGAAACTCTATACACAAACTGAGTCATCTTGCACAAAATAGAATACAATGGAAGAATCATATCAAGATGGCAGCAGACACCTACGGGCATTAGACCCATGGTTGTTGATGATGATGATGATGATGAGTTTTAATAGATTAGAAGAGACCAGCAGAATTATCAATGACAGTTCTGTAACAAGATATTTGTGGGAAATGTAACAAAAATTGAATGTTTGAAATATAAGTCAATTGGAGAGATAGTTCATTATTCGACTTAACTATTCTCATCCATACTGAGTCAGGTATACTTTTAAGGGGCTATTAGAAATACCACCTCCAAAAATCTAAATAGCAGAGTAGGAAATGATTGTCAGACATACAAAAATATATTGGGAAAATTTAGAGAAAAGAGCAAAGCTAATAATAATGGCAAATACCTGTTGGATTTCTGCTCAGGACATGGACTGGTTATTACTAACACCATGTTCCAACATAAAATTGTGCACAAATTCACATGGAGAGAAGAGTCAAGAAATAAGAAAAGTCTCATTGACTATGTTATTGTTGATAGTGATATTTTCTCCCTTGTGCAGGACACCAGAGTGTACAGAGGATTTGAAATTGGAAGTGATCACTATTTAGGCTTGAGCAGGATAAACTTGAATTTCATATTGAAAAGAATAACATGTAAGAAAGTTTTAAAGTGAATAAAAGTTGAGCAGCTCTCAGATGTGAACTGTAGACTAAAATACACAAAGATTACTGAAGAAAAAATTAAAGAGTTTGAGAACTGGAACCAAACCTTGGAGATTCAGTGGCAAGATTTGAAGAAAACCTTGATTGATTCATCTAGAGAGGCATGTGGTGAGGTTGTCTGCAAGGATAGAAAAATCAGAACTCCATGGTGGACACAGGAAGTTAAAGAGACAGTGAAGGAAAAGAAGAAAGCATATCAAAAATTCCTAGCAAATAATTCAGCTTGTGCTCTTAGAGAATACAGAGACAAATGTAAGAAAGCTAAACACTGTGTAAAACTAGCTAAACAAAAGTAATTATTATTATTATTATTATTCAGGCCTCCAAGGAGTCAAAAGACTCATCGAGGGAGGTCCTTCCTAAGACATAAAGTCTGTCAAGCCTCATTGAGGGGAGGTCCCCCCCCTGAGAAACACAAAGTTTATCATACCACTCTTTAAACTCACTGACCATTCTCACTCCCACCACTCCATCAGGCAATGCATTCCACGGCTCAACCACCCTCCACACAAAGAAACCACTCCTTACCTTCTTGCTCACAGTTTCCTTTCGTAACGTGACCAGGCATGCAGTTAAGAATACATATTCTTACGTGAAGTAGAAAAAGCCATCAAAGGCTTAAAATGTGGAAAGACACAGGAGTAGATGATATTCGACCAGAAATGCTGAAGTATGGTGGTATGAAAGTCTTGCAGAGGCTGCACTGCATAGTTCAGAAGGCCTGGACAGAGGGACGAATTCCCGATGATTGGAGTAGAGCTCTCATAGTACCCATATATAAAACGGAAAATAAAACTGAATGTGAGAATTACGGAGGTATTTCCCTCTGTATTTAAGTTTTGTAGATCTGGAAAAGGTATATGATAAGGTTCCAAGAGAGAAGCTATTCAATACGCTACAGTTATATGGTGTCAATGGAGCATTATATCAAGCAATGGGGGGGGGGGTGGGGGGGGGGGGGGGTGGGGGGGGGGGGGGGTGGGGGGGGGGGGGGGTGGGGGGGGGGGGGGGTGGGGGGGGGGGGGGGTGGGGGGGGGGGGGGGTGGGGGGGGGGGGGGGTGGGGGGGGGGGGGGGTGGGGGGGGGGGGGGGTGGGGGGGGGGGGGGGTGGGGGGGGGGGGGGGTGGGGGGGGGGGGGGGTGGGGGGGGGGGGGGGTGGGGGGGGGGGGGGGTGGGGGGGGGGGGGGGTGGGGGGGGGGGGGGGTGGGGGGGGGGGGGGGTGGGGGGGGGGGGGGGTGGGGGGGGGGGGGGGTGGGGGGGGGGGGGGGTGGGGGGGGGGGGGGGTGGGGGGGGGGGGGGGTGGGGGGGGGGGGGGGTGGGGGGGGGGGGGGGTGGGGGGGGGGGGGGGTGGGGGGGGGGGGGGGTGGGGGGGGGGGGGGGTGGGGGGGGGGGGGGGTGGGGGGGGGGGGGGGTGGGGGGGGGGGGGGGTGGGGGGGGACTAATCTCATTATCGTTGACTTTTGAGGGGCTTAGATTTCTATTGTACCTGGATGTTTCTCATGAAATTCCTTGGCAATACATGCATAAGAACAATTAATGAAATAACTTTCCAAAATGAAAACTCATTGCAGCTGGGAAAAAGACAAAAAAGCTACACTGAGAACAACCTGTACATGTCAAAGTGAACTCAGCATCTCTGATAGTTTATAATAATATGATGGTGATATCTAGCAGCATAAGGAATGACTATAATGATTTGGAAACAACTGGTAAAATTTCAAACTTTTGGTTGAACAACTTTACAATCACCCTGTATTTCTACACGTCAAGATACTCTTGCATCACTACCATAATCCAATATGCACTTCACAACTTGTGCGGTGTGACCCGTGAATTTCAGGTTCTTGTCCACTACTACCCTCAGGTCTCTCATCTCCTCTTCCTCCTTTGCATCTGATTGTTGCTTAATATATTTCAAAACCTTATACTTTGCAACATTGAACCGACTGTTCCAATCACTTGTCCGCTTATACAATCTACTCAAGTCCTCCTGTAAGACCACTACTTCTGCTTGACTTCTCATGATTCTCCCCAGTTTTGCATTTCTCCATAGTGCTTTTCTGGGACACCACAGCCCCATATAACTTACTGATACATATCTTACAGCCAGTAATCTATTGAACTCACTGATGTATCATCCAATCCCACTCTTTTCAAATTAGTTACCAGTGTGGGAATTCATCAAACACCTTTGAAAAATTTAAGTATACCACCATATATGCATCCCCTATGTCCAATGCATTCATCAACTTGTTATAATACACATGCAGATTTGTAAATATATCACTTCCTTTTATGATAAAATTATAAAGTAATCGAATGACATGCACTTATATTAGGAAAAAAGTATTAAATATTTGTAAAATTTTATAAAAGTCATTGTCAATACAGTTCAAAAGAGATAAATATAGATTAAGAGATAAAAGAGATATGGTTATCTCCTTTCAACTGTATTCACAATGGTTAGGAAACCTAACTGAAAATTCTACAAATATCCCTAATATAAGCATCATTCCATTACTTTATAATTTTATTATGTCATCTTCCTATATCTTGGGACCTGAGCTGTTGTAAGACTCTTATTAAACAGGTATGGCAAGGTTACCACTAAATCTCTGAACATTTCCTTGATACCATAAAATATTATTGCTTTATTGACATCAAGCTTATTTAATTCCTCATATACTTCCTGCTTGCTCACCATTAAGCCATCCTCTCCTACTTCCTCTACACTTGAGATTCTTGTGATTTCACGCTAATGACAATGAAACACCTTTATGAATTGTTCACTGAATACTTCAACTATTTCCTTTACATCAGAAACTTATCTGTCATCTTCGTCCAGCATTATCTTTCCATAATCATTCTTCCTTCTATGTGCCACGTATCAGAAAAACACTAGGATTTTTCTTGGCTAGATTTCATAATTTCTGACAATACTGCAATTTTCCTGTCCCTAACAACTGAGTCACCTTCCTGGCTTGGACTTGATACTCTTCATGCAACTAATTGTTACCATTATTCATCTTCTGTTGACTTCACAATGTCTTCTTCCTGATTTCATGCTTAATCTCTTCATTTATCCATTAGACAACCTACCTTATTCAGCATTTTGACCATTACAATCACACGTTGATGCTGTTAACCACCTGTTGGTCAGTGTATAAGCAGCATTTATCTCCTTCCTATTTTATTACTAATTCCACTATACCTCGTAGCTGTGTCCTGAGCTTCTCATAATTATTGGCTTTGCAGTTCCACATATATCCTTTCCTCACAGCTTCATATGACTAGGCATCAATCAGGATAACTTCATTATTACTTTCACTAACTTCAGAGAAATGAGATGCCCCACTCACAAATAAATCTTCCTATGAAATGATTAGATCTAAGACTCTTGATTCTCATATGTGCTTCCTTGCATACTGCCTAAGATATTTCATTTTCCTTTTACTCAAGAATTCCATTTTCCTTATACCCAAATGCTATTTCTTCATTCCAATCTACAGTATATCACCATAATTAAAATCACCCATAATGATCACTCTTCCTTTTTTCACTAACCCAAGTTGCTTATACTTTTTTCTCATTACTACCCTCCACATTTCCTGGCTTATAGCAACATCCAACAAAGTATCTTTGTTTGTCAATCTCTTGATATCATCCTAACATTCTCCTTATGTCCAACCAAATAATTTGTTTTCACAAGCAACACTAACTCTAATGTTAATTTATTTCACATATCCAATGCATCAGATATGATATAGAATATTGCACATAGATCTGGTTACTTGGATTCTACAGGGATGAGGAAGTAGTGGTGAGGATCTAGAGATCAGTGACTAAGATTTTAACAGATCTGTGGAATATAACATAGAATGAAGTCCTGTTGGCTACAAAAAACTAGTTGATAGGTAAAACAATAGAGGACATGAGCAAAACAAACATTAAGGGAGATTTTATAAAATTGACACTAAAGAATTTTTTCGATATATGGCTGAAGAGGAAACAAATAGCAGTGGAAATTATGTAGCTGTATAGTTAGCAAGGGGTACCATGATTAGTGTGGGCCAGTCTACCATTGTCAAAAATCAAGCAAGTGTCAATGGTTAATCAAATTAGAAATATACTAAACTGTAATGTGATGTGTGTATGTATGTGTGTTTTCTTTACATAGTTAACTGAATGCAAATAATGTTTAAATGGAATCAATTTATTTTAAATTAAAGTTATTATTCTGACATGGTTGCAGTCTCCACATTTTTTTACTATAACCAATGCTGATCACTGTCCACAACAAAGAAAAAGTGACTGATAGTTCACAAAACAAATATGCTTGCATTTAACAAAATTAAAAAAAAAAACATTATTATTATTACATGATACCTCCAGGGAGTCCAAAGACTCATTGAGGGAGGACACCTGCTCTACAACTCTGCGTCTCCACCACTCCATTAACTGCAACTACCTTCATCATCTACAACAGCGTTATCTACTGCTGACCACTACCACTACTATTTTCACAGACAATCACAAACATCCATGCCCACAGCAGGATTCGAACCCGCAGCCTTTAAAATGTGATCTGTACAAAATTTTGCAAATCGCATTTTTTCCCTCCCAGCAAAGGGAAATAAAGTGGTCATCTGAATTTAAATTTCAAAATTTCACTGCTTAAATTCTGAGACTACCATTCTCATGGTCCCCTTCTAGGTCTCTTATGAATTTCTGAGCAATTTAACAGAAGTAAATATATATATATATATATATATATATATATATATATATAGGTAAAAAGTAAACAAAAAAAATCTTTTGTATTTGCAATCAAACCACATTATTATTATTATTATTACCATAAGATCCCCCATGTACTCAGACTCATCTGCTGGCCTGGTTTGCCGAGTGGTTAGTGTATCTGTGTTGAACCATTTCCAATATCTCCAGCCAAAAGGCTGTAGGTTTGAATCCTGCCATGGACATGGATGTTGTGATTGTCTGTGAAAATAGTGGTGGTGGACAGTAGATGGCATTGGTGGATGAGGTTGAGTGGTGGAGGCAGAAAGTTGTAGAGTAGGTGCTCTCCCTCGATGAGTCTTGGCCTCCCTGGAGGTGTTAAAAAAAATAATAATCTAGGGGTCCCTTTGTCATTCAAACAGCTCATCATACCTCACTTTAAACACATTCCAATTCTCTGCAGACACCATACTCTCAGGCAAAGCATTCCAATCATTCACAACTCTGCATGCAAAAAACCTTCTTCTCACTCCCTTCCCCTCCCCCCCCTCCTCCTCCTCCTTATACAGCTTTTAGCGATAACCTTATGTTCTCCCCTGATATAACACCATTTTATGGAAACACCTCTTCAACATCGACCCCATAACAATCCCTTACTGACTTGGACATTTCTATCACATCACTCCTCGTCTTCATATCTACTAGACTCTGTAAACTATCTTCTCAACATTTCCACATATTCAACATTCCAGAGATCAGAAACTACCTTTTGTAAAACATTGTAAAACATGAGGAATATTCTATCAAGAAAGGGTATTTTGGGAACTATAAGGCAGGTGATTATGACATGCTTAGGAAGAAGCATGAATCTGTACCATGGCATAAAACACTGCAGGGTAAGGATGTTAGTAGTGCATGGGATATAGATAAAGGTCATCTAGAGGAAACAGTATTAAATTGTATACCCAAGGTAAGGCGGGTTAATCAGGTAGGAGTTAGATGGATGAATAATATCATTAAGCATGAGCTGCAGAAGAAGAAAATGACCAGCAAACTCATGACCAGTACAAGGATAAAAGGTGACCAGCATGGTACGAAAGGTAAACTCAGATTATCAGAAGAATCCAGCCAAGAAGGCCAAAGGAAATTCCAAAGAGTTCTTTCATTGTGTGGAAAGTAAGAGGAAGAATGACTATGGAAGATTAACATTAATGAGTGATGATGGTCACCAGGTGACTGAAGCAGATAAAATAGTTGAGTTACTGAGTTACACTTTGCAAAGGTTTATCGTCAAAGTGAGTTTACTTCTGTGATATATATGATATATGTCACCAAAGTGGATAAGGGGAACGCCATCATGATACTCAACCAAACTGGTATTGGGCTACTTACCTCCCTATTGAATACAATCCACCAACTCACAAATTAGAAAACTCCATAGGCTCCATAAGAAGGTCACTTCTTGGCCTGTGGAAGTTACTAACAAACTAAAACCGTTTAACTGATATCTTTGTTTTTCTTTAAGTTAAGGATTGTTAAGGATTATCATTACCAAGGCTGATAAGGGAAATTCAACAGTCATCCTTAACTCTAAAGACTATTATAATAAGTTAAACGTATTACTATCAGACAACTCTACCTATGAGATCCTAGACAAAGATCTCACCATGAAAAATCACAATGAAACAAACCAACTAATCCGTAATTGCAACATTTGGCCAGAAGAAGTGAAGAGAAGAATAAAATCTTCACATCCCATTACTCCCAGACTATATGAGACACCTAAAATACATAAAAAGGATATACCTCTCCATCCAATCGTTGATGGGAGATCATCCCCAACTTACCTTTTGGCTAAGCATCTTGTAAACTTATTAAATAACAAAATAAGATCAACAGAGTCCAATATCAAGAATAGCTAGCATTTTGTAAATAAACTCCAAGCCATTAAGATTGAACCAACAGACATACTAGCCAGTCTGGATATTGTGTCCCTCTTCACCAATGTACCAGTAGAAGAGGTAATAAACATCATTCAAGACCTCTTTCCTCTAGATATCACACAGATGTTTAAACACCGCCTTCAGTCTAATTTCTTCAAGGTTAATAACACTATATACTAACAATTAGACGGCCTAGCAATGGGAAGTCTGCTATCACCATCTTGTGCAGACCTTTTAGTGGAAAAACTTGAAAAAGAAATTCTCTCAACAATCTCCCCTAGACCATCTATATGGTGGCGATATGTTGATGATATTTTCATTATATGGCAAGATAGCTTAGAAAACCTAAAATCGTTTGTGAATAAAATCGACTCCATACATAATAAAATAAAATTCACTCTGGAAGTTGAAAACAACAACCATCTGCATTTTCTAGACATCTTGATAAAAAGACAATCGAATAGTGTAAATTTATCTATTTACAGAAAGCTGACAGACACTGGAAGATACCTTCATTATACTTCTAACCATTACAAGACACACAAACTAAGCATTATCCATATGTTGAAAAATAGAGTACATAAGTTTATATCAGAAGAGGAGGATACACAGACTGAAATCTCACTAATAGCCAAAACATTATCACAAAATGGATACCCTCTGAACATCATCAAAAAATATCTATACAGTGACAACCCCAGACAAGAAGAACCAAACTTCCAGCACATTTCTACTGTAGTGATTCCCTTCATGAAGTCAACTTGAAATCCTTTTGTAGGGCTGCCATATCTGTGCTATTACTAATAACCCTTTCCAGCTTCACATCATCTGCAAACAACTGAATATCCCGATGCAATCCATTGACAATGTTTTTGATAAAGGTTAAACAATATAGGTCCCAGTACTGAGCCCTGTGGGACCCCACTTGTAACCTTCTGCCTCCTTGATACTGCACCACCATACACAACTCTCTGATATCTATCAGACAGCCAATCCTGAATCCAGTTGGCTAACCCGATGTCTAAACCCATGTGCTGTAACTTAAATATCAACTTATCTGTGGCACCCTGTCAAATGCCTTTGCAAAATCCAAAAAAAAAATGGCAGTATATGCCTTTCCCTCATCAACTGCTCTTGTCACTTTATTATAAAAGGCAATCATATTACTAAAGCAAGAGTGCCCCTTAACAAATCCATGTTGACTCTCACAGATAATATAACCCTCATCTCCCCAATGCTATATATGGTCTCTTACTAATTTCTCCAAGATTACTTATTTAATATTTACTTACTTATTGCAATTAGTGTTGCCAAATGAAAATTACTAAAAGCAGCTAAATCTTAAAAAAAAAAATAGTTGAAAAGAGCTAGAAAGGAGTTAAAAATAAAAATTTGAAGCTAAAATTTTAAAAGTAGTAGCTGATACTTTTAAGTTACTTACTTTATTCAAGTTGAAGTGATACTTGCATATAAGTGGCTAAATACACCTTCCATGTGGTCTTCTGCACTGAATTCATCCATGTTTTCACTTAGATTTTTAGCTTTATTATATGTGGCCATTGTTCCAATATTACTCAGTGTAGATGCTGGTAAATGATAGTCTGTACAGTACTTGTTGTTATGCCTGAAGCCATACTTAACTAACAAAATAGCCATTAGCATTGGCAATTCCATCTTGCTTCTTAATTTAGTTTTAACTACATTCATGGAACTAAAAATTTCTTCAATTTCCACAATAAAATTTGGCAGTATTAATAAATTTATTGCACACTGAGCAATTTCTTTAAATGGATTCATTCCAGATGCATCTTTATATTCTCGTACCTCAGTCCAGAATAGCTCAGTGTTTTCTATATTTGTCCATTTATTTAAGTGGATAGTCCAAAGTAAATCCTAGGGAATATTTTAGCTATGTGGCCAGTAGGAGGAGAAATGACTGTGGAAGAATGATATTGTGGGATAAAAATGGGAATAGAGTGACTGATGCAGAGGACATAGTGGAATTGTTCAATGAACACTTTATTGGAGTATTTCATCCTGGAGGAGTCAGTTTTAATGCTA
This sequence comes from Typopeltis vanoorti, assembly GCF_054136105.1. NCBI lineage: Eukaryota > Metazoa > Arthropoda > Arachnida > Uropygi > Thelyphonidae > Typopeltis > Typopeltis vanoorti. Next base: position 115,527,504 of record NC_143563.1, on the reverse strand, counting down.
GAGGGATAGGGCTGGTTCGAGGTTTAGAGGTACAGGAGGAGAGTGTGTTTCAGTTACTGAGTGCTCTGGATGTCAGTAAAGCTGTGGGACTGGATGGTATTTCACCACGAGTTTTGAGAGAATGTGCTAGGGAACTGACAGTGCCTTTAACCTGGCTTTTCAATGAAAGTCTGGCTTCGGCAAAGGTGCCCAGGGAATGGAAGGAAGGTAAGATAGTGCCAGTGCATAAGGGTGGTAACAGACTGGAAGTGTCTAATTATAGGCCAGTCTGTGTGTCATCAGTAGTTGTTAAGATCTTGGAGAAAGTAGTGAGGGACCATATACAGCATTGGGCAGATGAGGGTAATGTTATCTGTGAGAGTCAACATGGATTTGTGAAAGGGCACTCTTGTTTTAGCAATATGCCAGCCTTTTATAATAAAGTTACAAGAACATTAGATGAGGAGGGGAAAGGCATATACTGCAATTTTCTTAGACTTAGTGAAGGCATTTGACAGGGTGCCACATGATAAGCTGATATTTAAGTTGCAGCACATGGGTCTGGATGTCAGATTGGTAAACTGGATTCAGGATTGGCTGTCTGATATGTATCAGAGAGTTGTGTATGGTGGAGCAGTTTCAAGGAGGCAGAGGGTTACAAGTGGGGTCCCACAGGGCTCAGTACTAGGACCTATATTATTTAACCTTTATATCAATGACATTGCCAGTGGATTGCAAGGGGATATTATTATTATTATTCAGGCCTCCATGGAGTTAAAAGACTCATCGTGGGAGGGCCTTCCTAAGAACATAAAGTCTGTCAAGACTCATCGAGGGGAGGTCCCCCCCCCAAGAAACACAAAGTCTATCATACCACTCCTTAAACTCATTGACCGTTCTCGCCCTCACCACTCTATCAGGCAATGCATTCCACGGCTCAACCACCTTCCATGCAGTTGGGGAGACAAGAGATCTGGGGTTGATGATTGATAGAAACCTGAAGTTTAGGAGACATATTGCAAATGTGGTTAAGGTAACACAGAGGATTGCTGCAATTATGAGAAGGACACTGACCTGCAGAGATAAGAGGGTTATCATTCTGTTGTGTAAGTCTCTGATCAGACCACAGTTGGATTATTGTTCTCAGATTTGGTCTCCAGGATTTGAAGGGGATAAATTAACTGTGGAAAGGATACAAAGATGGATGACAAAGATGGTTTCAGGACTGTACAGGGATAGTTATGAGAATCGGCTGAGGGAATGTGGACTGCAGAGTTTGGCAGATAGAAGAAGGAGAGGTGATATGATTGAGACTTTTAAACTGTTGAGAGGTGGTTACAGAGTTGACACTGGGGAGTTCTTTCAATTGGTTGAACAGTGGGAAGGAGTGATGACAAGAGGCCATCCCTGTAAGTTACGAAAGGAAACTGTGAGAAAGAGGGTGAGGAGTGGTTTCTTTGCATGGAGAGTGGTTGAGCCATGAAATGCATTGCCTGATGGAGTGGGAGCGAGAACGGTCAATGAGTTTAAAGAGTGGTATGATGGACTTTGTGTTTCTTAGGGGGGGCCCCCTCGATAAGTCTTGACAAACTTTATGTTCTTACTTAGGACATACCACAATGAATCTTTTGACTCCATGGAGACCTGAATAATAATAATAATAATAATAGTATTGTACTGGTATTCAGCAGCAGCAACATCTTTTTCTGTTTTCAGCATTATTTCTAAGATGGGAGTAATAGGTTCTTTTATATGTTTTAGGATATTGTCAACAGAAAAAGAAGACCTCATTCTTAAAATATTCAAGTTTTCAGGCAACCTTTGCTTAAGCTGTTTGAAGAGACCAAGAAGAAACTGTCTTGCTCTACTTCTAAGATTTCACTCATCATTTTGCATTATTTTCTTTTGTATCATCAACTCTGAAATTTTTCTTTCAAATCTGTAATCAAAATTTGGATTGGAATCCAAATAGTCATCAATCTGTGACTCTAGAGCAGTGGTTCTCAAACTTTTTGAAGTCGAGGTGCATTTAAAATCCTACATATAATTGTAGGCGCATTATATACAAATTTCTGAGAAATGTGTTTTAATAATTAAGTCAAATATTACAGAAAAAAAATAATGCGATAAAAAAAATAAAATGAAACATACCTTAAGTTTATTCATTCTTGTGTTTATGAGAAACATGAGCCTGATGTGTCCTAGCAATTGCTTCAATGTTTGGGCATATATTTGAAAGGCAAACTCTCATTTCCTCGCCAATACACTGAAGAGTTCCTCTCTTTTTACACTTAATTGTGGTGAGGGTAGAAAATCCTAATTGACATAAATATGATGTTGAAAATTGTAGTAAAATGTTTAAAACTTTTTTAGATATTGACACACATTCTTGATGGAGAGATATCAGAGAGTAGTTTATTCAGGAGTGAGTCCAAAAGAAGGCCTGTTACTAGTGGTGTGCTGCAGGGTTCTGTTCTTGTAACAGATCCCTGCTATTTAATTTGTTCATTAATGATATGGGAAAGAATCCGAGAGGAACTGTTCATTTATTTGCTGATGATGCAAAGTTGGGTAGAGCAATAGTGAATGCGCATGATGTCAAAATTTTGCAGGATGATTTGGATAGACTGGCAGTCTGGGCTAATGAGAATGGATGTCAATTTAATGTAGCAAAGTGTAAGGTTATGCATTTTAGGGTGAAAAAATTAACAGCAGTATATCACATTGGTGGAACTGTACTCCATGAGGTTGATGAAGCCAGAGATTTGGATGTGTTGGTAGATAGGGGGTTGAAGTTTAGGAGGCGCATAACAAAAGTGGCTAAATCAACTCATCAGATCACTTGGTTACTGAAGAATACTTTGATGAGCAGAGATAAGCAAGTTATTGTTCCTCTTTATCGAGCCTTGATAAGACCCCATCTTGACTACTGTGCCCAAATCTGGGCCCCTGGGTTGTCTTCTTGATGGCAAGGAGGTAGAGAGGATCCAGAGACGAGTGACCAAGATGACAGCTGGTCTATGGAATGAACCTTACGAGAACAGATTGAAGATCTGTGGGTTACAGAAATTGGTTGATAGGCAGAAAAGGGATGATATGATTGAGACATTCAAATTACTGAAGGATTTTTACAAGATTAATTCATAGGAAAATTTTCAGAACAGATCTGGTGGTGTGAGAACTAGGGACCATCCATGGAAACTGAGCAAGAGTGTAGTTAGCAAGGGTGTTAGAACTAGGTGTTTTACTTGGAGAGTGGTCAATGAGTGGAATAAGCTGCCAGAGTTTATTGTGGGTACCATGACTGTAAACGAGTTCAAAGCAAAGTATGATAGATACTGTGCAAATGCCGAATAGTTGTTCTTGATATGATGTTTAGGGCCTCCCTCGATGAGTCTAAGGACTCCTTGGGGTTGCCCGTAATAATAATAATAATTATTATTATTACAGGCAACTATAATAATAAAATAGACTCAATTAATGTAACCATTTCATTAGCCTTGTTTTTGCACTTCTGGCATTTGAATACAAACATAACAGCTCATTCCTGGATCTATAACAAGTTTCACTAATACCACTTATTAGATGTAGCTTCTCCAAACCTAACTTGAGCCATTTCTTTTTCTCCTTATTCATCATCCAACTATTTCCCTGATCCCAGGTTATCCCTTCCCTTTATGTCTACACATGCATTCACATCCTCTTGGAGCATCAACGGTTTTCATGCCGTGTTCCGCTGTCCACCCTGAACCTCCCCGTTTCCTTGTTTGTTTTGCACACTTGTTCTCTCATTCTCTAAACACATGCTACCCACTTCTTCATTAATAACCACTACTTCAATCTCTTCTTTCTTACTTTCCTGCTCTTTCACATCACTTCTTACTTGATCAGATTCATTCTCTGCACTCATTTCTCTACCTTCCAGCAGCAGCAGTCTCTCCAAATGACTCACACCAAAGGCAGTCCATCACTCTTATACAGTTCAATTCATTCCTCAAACTCATTCCACACATTAATAAACTGCACCGCTTTCTCCTCACACATTTTTGCTAACATGTCATTCACAACCTTCGCTCTTCACCTCATTTCATCACTATCATACCTGGCAACTGGTAACACACTAACTTCTTTTCCTATCACACTATTATATTTTATCCTTCTCTTCTTACATGTTTCTTGTTCCCAGTCAAGTTATTTGTCCTTATTTCCACTATCAACTCTTTTGCTCGCTTACTCCTCATATTCAATACCTTGATCACTCTATTCATTTTACCTCCAGTGAAAACAAACCTTGTGCATCTTTTCATTTACCACACTTCTAATAACTGAATATTCATACAACCCCACTTGCGAATCTTTCATACTGATATTATTTGTTTTCATCATATTCACTCTTCCATACATATATTGAATTCTCTTAATTTCATCTACATCCGTTTCATCTCTTGCCTCGTGTTAACAACTCGGATTTCAAATTTTGCATCATTTATTAAAAAACAAACCAGAAACATTTAGGATGTAAAATGCTAAGTAAAACAATTTTGCTAATAAATAGAGATACTTACTACACTCCAGATGTATAAACAGGTTGCATTCCTTGGTATATTTTAATAAATGGACAGCATCCTAAAATATTTAAAACATTTTGCAGTATAAAATATTCAGATATTGATTATCTGAAGATGATAATTATAAAGCTGATAAACAACTTACCATTTTAATGATATTAACATAATACATACAATAAAATATGAAGTTTACATTAATGATACAGGAGATGTGAAGAACACTGATGTGTAGGAGTGAGGACACTATGATTCCATTGTACAACACTTTTATCACATCAGATCACATATGGATTACTGTACACAGATTTGGTCTCCTGGTTTTTAAAAAGTTGAAGAGGTATTCGAGAGAGTTCAGAGACAAATGACCAATATGAGGCTTTTCATAGAATGGCTGGAGAAGAAGCTGTATAAGGAGAATTTAAGCAAAGGGGTGGGGTAGGTTTTTTGCATTTAAGTCACTGTATCATGATCTGTGTGTGCCAAAGAGTAGGACCTCTTTGACACTCTATCATGTGGATAAGACTTATCCACATGATAAGACTCAATGGAGGTCTGATGATAATAATAATAATCAATAAAGCTGATGTAGAGATCTTGTAGGATGATTTAAATAGACTGAAGTAAAAACAAAGGAGAATGACAATCACTTTAATACAAAAAATTGTAAGGTTATGCATTTTGGGATGAAAAGATTACCAATTGTGTATTACTTTGATTGAGCTGTGCTCCAAAAAATTCATGAAGTTAGGGATTTGGGAAGGTAAACAGCTCATAGGATGAATTTAATTTCAAAGATTATCTGAACAGCTTGCATCCCAATATAAAATTCACTCTTGAACTGGAAGATCACATATTACCGTACCTTGATATCCTTATTGCAATAAATGAAGAAGAAAAAAGATTATCCTTTTCAGAATACAGAAAACCAACCACAAAGGGAGGATTTTTTTATTACTGGTTCACATCATCATCCATTACAAAAGATAGGCATGATTAAAACATTAAGAGATTAAAGCATATAGTATATCCAGTATGTCATTAAAAAGGAATCAAGAAATGCACTACCTCAGACAGTGCCGTAATGAGGGTGTGGCAAAAGAGGCGCCCGCCACGGGTGCAACTAGGTTTGAAGCGCAAAACTTAAAAAATGTAAAAAATAAAAATAAATAAATAGATATAAAAGTTCGCTATTTTATATTGTATTTTTAAATTTCGGCAATACGCTGCTTTAGACACACAAATTCTGCAACACACTGCAACTCATTTTGATGGGGATAATAGTAAGTATTTAACATATTGCATTTAGCAAAATTTAACTTGTTACATTTAAATTTTTCAAAATTTTTGTTATTTTGGATTAGGGAGGCACAAGTTAGACACTTGTGTTGGGTTACGGGGTGCAAGTTAGACACTTGCAACAGGCGCTTCATACCCTTGTTACTGTACTGACCTCAGACAGAACCTCACACTCAACAGATATGAACCCAAGACAATCAACAAAATTCTTAATACTTTTCCCGCAGCTCCTTTACTTACAAAGATTTTAAACAAAGTATTACAGATACTGTGTAAATGTTGGTTAGTGCTTGGTAAACAAACCTTGTTCATCAAAAAATGTTTAGGATCACACCAAATGAGTCTACAGACTCCATGTAATAATAATAATATCATGTAGACTTGTGCCTCTTGATGGAAGTTAAAGATAACAACAGTGGAATGAAACTCCAAAAACTTACCGCATCCCACTTTCTGCCTGAACCAAGGCATGTATAATAAACTATCAAATGTAGTCAAGGATTGCAGAGGGAAGAGAATCAAGTGGCAGGTAACTAATCAATAATGATATTGCATGTACAGATTTTGAATCTATGTGGTGTGAAGTTGAAATAAACAGGTTAGTATATCTGATAGGATGCTGTTATAGGCCAAGGAATGCAAAGAATACTGATTGTGAAATATTTAGGCAAATTAGTTGGGTATATAAAAAGAAGGTGATCCTGATGGGAGACTTTAATTACAGGAATGTAGACTGGAAGGAGGAGATAATCTATGGGAACAAGGAGAGGGAGTTTGTGGAATTTCTGAGAGATAAGTATCTTAAGCAGCATGTGATTGAAGCAACTAGAGGCTTTAATGTTTTGGATGTGGTGATAACTTCACAAGATGTAGTTGTTAATGAAGTCTTGACACTGCCACCAGTTGGTGAGAGTGATCACGAGGTACTTGTTTGGGAGTTGATTAAACAAGAAAAGGTCACTACCAAAAATGGATACATGTGGAAGTATAAAGCAAGTGATTATGGGAAGCTCTGTAGTCTGTTAGCATCAGTAAGTTCGGTAGATGAGCTGAGCGGTAAAGATGTTGACAATGCATGTGAAAATCAAGGCAGTATGAGACAAAAGCAATGTTCGACTGCATACCAAGAGTTAAGCAAATAAATTTGCATCAGGGTTTCTTCATGATGGGGAGGAAGTGGAGAGGATCCAGAGACAAGTGACCAAGATGATAGCAGGTCTGTGGAATGAACCTTATGATAATAGGTTGAAGATTTGTGGGTTGCAGAGATTGGATGATAGGCGAAGGAGGGGTGATATGATTGAGACATTCAAATTACTGAAGGGTTTCTATAAGATTGATCCAGAAGATATTTTTGAAAATATGACTGGTGGTGGGAGGACTAGGGGCCATGCATGGAAGTTGGGCAAGAGCATGGTTGACAAGGGTGTTAGAGCTAGGTTTTTTACTTGGAGAGTGGTGAATGAGTGGAATAAGCTTCCAGAGTCTGTTGTGGGTGCTACGACCGTGAATGAGTTCAAGGCAAGGCATGATAGATACTGTGTGAATGTCGAATAGTTGTTCTTGACATGATGTTAGGGCTTCCCTCGATGAGTCTGTCGACTCCTTGGAATTGTCCGGAACAATAATAATAATAAATAGAGTAGGAGTTAATTGGATGAACAGTGAAATCAAGCAAGATTTGCTGGAAAAGAAAATGTTATGGAGGAGGTACAAGACAGTTGGTAATCAGATCCATAAAGAGCAGGCTAGAAGGGTGACAAACATGGTAAAGAAAGAAAAGGTGCAGTATGAGAGGAGATTGGCTGGTCAGGGCAAGGTTAACTCAAGGGAATTTTTCTGCTACATGACAAGCAAGAGGAAGAATAATTATGGCAAAGTATATAGTGGAATTATTGAACAAGCACTTTATCAGCGTATATCATACCGGTATAAATGATCCAGTACAATATATAGAAGAGAAACAGGTATTAGGAGAATTGGAAGTGAAAGAAACAGAGGTGTATCAGATGCTGATTGGGTTAGATGTGAATAAGACTGTGGGAATGGATGACATATCCCCCACGTATTCTTAAGGAATGTGCACCACCGTTGGTTATGCCTTTGACCTGGTTATTTAATGAAAGTCTTGCAGTGGGTAGGAGTGGAAAGAAGGCAAAATAGTACCACTCCACAAGCATGGTTCTAAGACAGAAGTCTCCAACTATTGGCCAGTCTGTATAACTGCAGTTGTGGTCAAGGTGTTGGAGAGATTGGTAAGGAATAGAATACAGAATTGGGTTGATTGACATAGCATTCTTTATGATGGTCAGCATGGACTTGTAAAGGGAAGGCTTTTTTTAGTAATTTACTTGAATTTTATGATAAGGTGACAAGTCTGTTAGATAAGGGAGAATCATATACAGTGATATTCTTAGACTTTGCAAATGTGTTTGATAGATTACCACATAATAATATGCTGTAGAAGCTGCCGAGGAAGGGAATATATTGGTTATCGTTCAGAGATTAGCTCTCTGAACGATACCAGCAGGTTATGTATGATGGAGCAGTATCTCAAAAAAGAAGGTTAACCAGTGGCATGCCCCAGGGTTCTGTTTTTGGGCCCCTGCTGTTTAACTTGTTTGTAAATGATATATAATGTGGAATGACTGAGGATCTTCAGTTATGATAGTTATGAGGATTGGCTGAGGGAATGTGGACTGCAGAGTTTGGTAGATAGAAGAAAGAGAGGTGATATGATTGAGACTTTTAAACCGTTGAGAGGTGGTTACAGGGTTGACACTGGGGAGTTCTTTCGCTTGGTTGAACAGCAGGAAGGAGTGATGACAAGAGGCCATCCCTGGAAGTTACGAAAGGAAACCGTGAGCAAGAGGGTGAGGAGTGGTTTCTTTGCATGGAGGGTGGTTGAACCATGGAATGCATTGCCTGATGGAGTGGTGGGAGCGAGAACAGTCGATGAGTTCAAGGAGTGGTATGATAGATTTTGTGTTTCTTAGGGGGGGTGAACCTCCCCTTGATGAGTCTTGATAGACTGTGTTTCTTAGGAAGGACCTCCCACGATGAGTCTTTTGACTCCATGGAAGCCTGAATAATAATAATAATAATTTGCTGATGATGCAAAGCTGGGAAGAATTATAAGTAGCACTGCTGATGCTCAATCCCTTCAGGAAGATTTGAAGAGACTTTTTACTTGGACAAAAGAATGAGTTTGTAATTTTAATATCAATAAGTGCAAGGTGTTGCATTTTGGAGTGCAGAAATATAAGACTGTGTACTATATCAATGGTGCTGTACTACAGGAAGTGGATGAGATTCGAGATTTGGGAGTGATGGTTGACAGTAGACTGAAGTTTAGAGGGCATATTGCTAGTGTGGCAAAGGTTGCACATCATAGTGCTGCCATTGTATAATGTACTGGTCAGACAACACTTGGACTATTGTGCTCAGATCTGGTCACCTGGTTTTCAGTGTGATGTGGAGACATTGGAGAGAGTCCAGAAACGAGTGACTAAGACAATATTAGGAGTTTGGAATGCTGGCTATGGAGAGAGATTGAAGAAATATGGATTGCAGAGTTTGGTGGATAGGAGGAAGAGAGGTGATATGATAGAGATGTTTAAGTTAGTGAGAGGATTTTATCAGATTAATCCAGAGGGGATTATAAGAAGAGTAGAAGGTGAGAGGGGAAGAACCAGAGGTCATTCCTGGAAGTTATGTAAAAGTGTGGTGAATAGGAATGTGAAGAGTAGATTTTTTATATGGAGAATTGTCAGTGAATGGAATGCATTATCAGAAGGTATTGTTAATGCAGGGAGTGTTAAGGATTTTAAGATTATATATGATAAATACGTTGTCAGTTGAATGAACCTCCCAAAATGAGTCTGTCGACTCCATGGAGGGTGTAATGATAATAAACATTTTTCCAACAGAAATAATCTTCAACTTTTCATTCACTATGTGAATGACAAAGACAGTATTTGTGCATATTTTCACTCTAATACCCCATTTCAAATAAAGTGTCTAACTTGCATCTATTTTTTGATCTTTTGCTAAAAATCTATTTTTCCTTATTCTCTCAAATTCATTTGTTTGTCCTATTTTTTATATATTCATTTTTTGTCTTTATTAATACCTGCTATACTAAACAATTTGATTTCATTTTTTTAAATCTTAATATTCTTCAGCTTAACTTCCTCCTTAAGTGTCTCTGTAGCACAATGGGAAGAACGATAATATATGTGCCCTTTGGAAAAAGCCAAAGTTCGATTCTCATCATTATGAGAGGAATCTTTATATGGGCTTTTTCATATGTGAAAAATATGGCTTTAAATTGTTCACAAGTTACCAGAAAAATCAGAGTGATTCTGAAAAGGCAAAATGCAGGGAATTGGCAACTGTCTGGATGATAGGCATGATTTATGGTCTCTTACAAAAGATGTAGGGTGTAACTTTATTTTGTCCAATACAGCTTCCAGTAATTTCTAGATATAATAATGCACTCCTTCACATCATTACCATAGAAAAAAGTGCCAATCTTCTGGCGTCTTACTTATCAATTCTTGCATTCGTCATCATTTCAGTAAATGTCATTTGACAGTCAAGATTCACAACATTCAATGGCCCCTTTAACTTTTCACCAAAGTGAGACTGATAGAAATGTGTAATATCAGGACAAGCAAACTTTAGTATCCAGTGTGAATACAAAAGTTTCATGGTCTTTATGGCATTTTTCAAAATGTCTGGAGTTTGTACTCCTTCCTCTTTTATTTATTTATTTATTTTTCACCTATTCTATTGGTATTTATTCTGCAGTTTGCAAATCAACTCATATTGGCCCTTTTTCTCCTAGGAATAAGAAGGGAAACTGTTTATCTGATTACTACCTTATTGCTGTTTCCTAATACTTTCTCAAGTAATCAAGAAATCCAATAACAGTCAACTTCTTTGATACCTGAAAGCTCCTAACTAAAACAATCATGAGTATGGATTCTACCACTGTTGATTAAGTACATTGCCTGGTGCGATATCACCACCTACCCATTGGAGACCTAAAGACTCTGAAGAAGTTCCATATTTAATCTCTAGAGTAGGATTTCTGGATTGTTAGACCACTCGACTACCCATGGTGCTAATATTAACACACTTTACACTAACAGTCTTTTGTGAGTGGGATTCACATAAAAATAAAGCAACTAGAAAAGTTTGGAAAAACTCAAAAAGTTGCTCTTGTTATCTGAAATGGTGGAGATGCTGAAGTTTTTCTAATAGGCAATTACTATACAAATTATCTAATTAATCACTAGAAGAATGCTAGGCATTCCTTATCATGCTCTTCAGACATTCTTGTTTTCCTAACCAGCATGCCTTCAAGTAAAAATCAACATTCCTCTAGGTAACTATGACCCTACTCTGGAACATCTTCCCCATTACTACCAGTCTCAGCCTCATAAAACACTAATATAATGTGAACAAATGGGAAAACCTGAATAATTTTTGCACATATTTTTCTTAGGTGTACTTCTGTTTCCATTCTCCTATACTGAAAAACATTCATTCATTCTGTAAGGAATTCTTCATCTCAGAACTTCATCCTCCATTTTTATTAAAATCACTGACCATTATTAATTATGGAAATATAGACTGGAATGATGAGATACCAACTGGAAGTAAAGAAAATTAGTTTCTTGAGTTTTTGAGGGATAACTACCTCAGACAGTATGTAACAGAGGGCATGCGAGGACTGATGGGTCTTGGATTTGGTCATCTCATCAGAGGATATAATTATAAATGAGGTGTCAAATCATCCACCAATTGGTGAGAGTGACCATGAGGTGATTACCTCGGTGGTTTCCAGCAGTGTGAGGACCTCTGTGAGAAAAGGGTCACCTTTGTGAGAACTACAAGTGGGGGGGGGGGGTGATTATGAAGAGCTCAGGAGACAGCTTGCGGGTGTAGCATGGAATGAGGAGTTAGCTGGAAAAGAGATCAATGCAGCTTGGGGGGATTTTCAAAAACTATCTAGTAAATGCAATGTCTAAATGTCTAAGTGTATTCCAAGGGTGAGAAGGTTAAATAAGGTAGGTGTGAGATGGATGAATAAATAGATTAAGCATGCGATACAGAGAAAAAGGGCATTGTGGAGGCAGTATAAGAGAAGCGGAAATAACCAATTCTACGAGGTCTACAAAAACCAGGCAAGGAGAGTGACTTGGTTGGTGAGGATAACTAAAGAGAGGTATGAACAGCAGTTAGCTAATGAAGCCAAAAAGAATCCTAAGGAGTTCTTTTGATATGTAGCCAGGAAAAGAAAGAATGATTATGGAAGGATGACATTGATAGGAGAAAATGGTATATGAAGATTGAGAGCAATAGATGATGGGGAGGAGAGACTGACTGTAAGTGAGTAAAAGGTGTATGGGGAGTTGAGTAAACTAAATGTTAATAATGCTGTGGGACTTGATAATATATCACCACATATTTTGAAGGAATGTGCCAGGGAGTTGACACTTGCCTTGACATATTTTTTTAATATGAGTCTTGCACTTGGTCAAGTTCCTAAGGAGTGGAAGGAGGGCAAGATTGTGCCACTTCATAAAGGAGGTGAGAGAACTCAAGCATCAAACTATAGGCTTATCTGTGTGTCAGGTGTTGTAGTTAAGTTGTTGGAGAAGCTTGTGAGAACTAGGATCCAGAGTTGGGTTGATAAAATTAGTATTATCTTTGATGGACAGCATGGATTTGCTAAAGGAAGGTCATGTTTTAGTAATCTACTTACTTATTACAATAAAGTGACTGCTTCCTTGGACAGAGGAGAAGGATACACAGTAATATACTTGGATTTTGCAAAGGCTTTTGATGGAGTACCTCATGATAGGTTGACAGTCAAACTAGAGCAGATGGGATGCATTATCAGAAGGTATTGTTAATGCAGGGAGTGTTAAGGATTTTAAGATTATATATGATAAATACGTTGTCAGTTGAATGAACCTCCCAAAATGAGTCTGTCGACTCCATGGAGGGTGTAATGATAATAAACATTTTTCCTCAGTCCTCAGTCAATTAGTCAGGATATTAGATTGGTGCATTGGATTGGAGACTGGCTATGTGATAGGTGTCAACAAGTTGTGTATGGGGGAGCGATATCCAATAAAAGGAAAGTCACTAGTGGAACGCCTCAGGGGTCTTTTTTAGGTCCATTACTGTTTAACTTGTATATTCATGATATAGGTGAAGATTTGGATGGAGATATTCAGTTGTTTGTAGTGATGCAAAGTTGGGACAAACCATGAAGTGTAGTGAAGATGTTGTGGCCTTACAGGAAGACTTGAATAAATTGAGTGATAGGGCACGGAAATGGAGCAGTGAGTTCAATGTTGTAAAATGTAAGGTTTTAAAAATTGGAAAACAAAGATGGGATGCAGAATTTATGCTTGGTGAGGATATATTGTTGGAAGTGGAAGAAATAAGAGATCTGGAGATGACAGTGGATAAGGATATGAAATTTAGGGGACACATTGCCAAAATTGTGAAGACAACACAAAGGCTTCTGGGAATGATGCGGAGGACACTGACGTATAGAAGTAAGGAGATTCTTGTTCCGTTGTATAAGGCTTTGATTAGGCCACACATGGACTATTGTGCCCAGATTTGGTCACCTGGTTTTCAGATGGATGAGGAGATGTTGGAAAGGGTCCAAAGGCGATTGACTAAGGTAGTTTCTGACCTCTGGAATGTCGCGTATGAGCAAAGATTGAGAAGATGTAATTTGCAGAGTCTAGTGGATAGGAGGAAGGGGGGAGGGAGATATGATAGAGACCTACAAGTTGGTAAGGGGTTGTTATAGGATCAATACTGGAGAAGTTCTACATAAAATAGTGTGAGATTGGGGGAGAACCAGAGGTCACCCCTGAAACTGTATAAAGAAGGTGTGAGTAGGGGAGTGAGAGGCAGGTTTTTTCATGCAGAGTTGTGAATGATTGGAATGCCTTGCCTGAGAATGTGGTGTCTGCAAGGAGTTTGAATGTGTTCAAGGCACGGTATGATGAGCTGTGTGTGTGATAAAAGGACCTGCCAGACGAGTCTTTGACTACATGAGGTCTTGGAGTAATAATAATAATAATAATAATCTAAACTTTGGTTCTGTTTAACTGTTCTATACACAGCTCACATTTGTGCAAACATTTCTGTCCCCAGAAATGTAAAAAAGACCTTCCCCCTCCATTTTTAACCTCCTAAAAATTTGTAAGCTTAATGTTATTGCCCTTAGGTCCTCAGTCAATAGTATGACTATCAGGCATATCGTTATTATTATCACAGTAACCTCTGTTGTTGATAAGTATTGTTTTTTTCGACCATAAACTAATATAATAAAAAATAAAAACAAAAACACGTGGAGCGTAGATGCTAGCACATGGTGAATCATTGTTCAGCAGGTGCATCGAATAGTTAGCAGAAAAATTAAAGTCTGATGCATTTAAAGATCTAATGAGTGACTTTCAAATGTCACACAACATCATCCTTGGTTTCTGTTTAGATTGCCTTGTGAGTGGATTACCATTGTAGCCTTTTTGATGTTGTGGGTACTGAAGTTGTTTTCTATGTATGGCATGGAGCTCTTATCCCATTCAATGTTGTGGTGAGCGTGGAAGAAATGAAATGCCAGGCCTGAGCTGTCATCTCTGTTGTTATTGAAGTCTCCAATATGCTCCTTTTGTCTTATTTCTAAACTTCTCAATGTTTGCTCTATGTAACTGAGGCCACAAGAACATGGAATATTATAAATCTCAGGATGTTTGTTAAAAGGTTGTGGTCCTTGAGTGAGCATAACAGATTTCATACTGTCATAATGGGTTTGAAGGCCACTCTAATGTCATGAGATTTCAGGAGATTTGCAATTCTTAGCAAAAGTTCACCAATAAAATGGATGGAAATTGAGGCTCTGTAATGAATGACATGGATGTGTTGTGGAGAGGGATTAGAGAGTAGTATTCTTTGTGCTATTTTTTTAGGATATCCATTGCTGATCAATAGTTGGAGAATAGAATGCAATTCTTCTATTAGTGTTCTTTAATCTCTTATAATAGAAATCTCCCTCTTTTCAGCATATGTACAATACCTAATTTTTGTGAAATATGGAGCAATGAAGAGAAATGTAGATAACGACCAGTATGAGGTGGCTTATAGTACACCAAGAGAAATGACTGTCTGCTTTTTTCATAATTAGAATGTCTAGAAAAGGTAATTTGAACTTGAAAATTATTATTATTATTATTATTATTATTATTATTACGGGTATCTCCATGGAGTCAGTAGACTCATCGCGGGAGACCCAAACTAGCAAAACAATATCTGTCATATCTCTTCTTGAATTCATTTACAGATGAAGAGCTCACAACAAAGTCAGGCAATGAATTCCACTCATTCACCACCCTCCAGGCAAAAAACCTTGTTCTGACACCTTTGTTAACCACACTCTTCTTTAATTTCCAGAGATGACCTCTTGTTCTTCCATCACTATCACACAGCTGAAACATTTCCCCTGCATCAATCCTATAAAAACCTTTTAGTAATTTGAATGTTTCTATCATATCCCCTCTTCTTCGCCTATCAACCAATCTCTGCAATCCACAAGCTCTCAATCTTCCAACGTAGGGAACATTTTTTATATCACTCACCAACTTGGTCACTCTTCTCTGAACCCTCTCCACAGCCTCCTCATCTCCAAGGAATCCAGGTGACCAGACCTGAGCACAGTAATCCAAATGTGGAAGTATCAATGCTTTATAAAGGGGAATAATAATTGCAAATAAGAATAATTGCACCAGATAATAGGCCAGCAAAGTAATGAACATACCTATAAAAAGAATGACATTAAATTCTTTTTATTGTACGATAAAATAATGATGCATGCAAAATATTACAAAATTAATTTATAAAACTTGAAAAAATAAGTATAAATGCATAAACTTGGATGAATGTATGAAGGTGGAAGACAATCACAAACACCCATGCCCTTTAACCCACAGCCTTTTGGCTAGAGAGCAGATACACTAACCACTTGATGGAAACAAATGAAGGAAAATAAACCCATGCTAATCTTACAAAATCCTGTTCTTATCAACCCACTTCCAGATCCTAGACAATCCTTCTCTGATACCTTAATCAACTTCAGATACTTAAACTATCCTGTGATTTATAGCCTCAGTCTTATTTTTCTCGTTGCCTCTTTGTGATGTTGCTGTTGTTTTTGGAATTAAAGCCAAAGCCATTGACTGAGGACTAAGACAAAGCAACTAAAGCTGTAAGCTGTTTTGTGGGATTAAAACCCAAGTTTCTTAGAGGAAACTCTGCCATTAGTTGTGAGACAGGCATTTAGTTCTTTGTAATATAAATACATATAAAACATTAAATAAATGGTTATTCTTTACATACCACCTTTGTTGTCGAAGTCTGGGACGCCATAGATAATTATGTGATGAAGATAAAGAACATTATTATTCATTCGAATTGCACCAGATAATAGGCCAGCAAAGTAATGAACATACCTATAAAAAGAATGACATTAAATTCTTTTTATTGTACGATAAAATAATGATGCATGCAAAATATTACAAAATTAATTTATAAAACTTGAAAAAATAAGTATAAATGCATAAACTTGGATGAATGTATGAAGGTGGAAGACAATCACAAACACCCATGCCCTTTAACCCACAGCCTTTTGGCTAGAGAGCAGATACACTAACCACTTGGCCAACCAGGCTGGAAATGATTGTGATGGTGGTATGAATGATTTGAGAGGCAGTATGAATTGGGTGGTGAGAGATCTGAGGTTAATGCTTGAGGTTGTTCCAGAGGGTTCAAGACTGGAGACCTATTGTTTAATCAATGACACTGTCAATGGATTGAAAGGGGATTTGAATAAGCTGGGCAGGTGGGCCAATGAATGAATGGGGATGTCGGTTTAATTCAACTAAGTGTAAAGTCTTTAATACAAATCAAGTGGATATTAAATCCAGCATTATTTCAAATGCCAAATGTAGAAACTATGAAAGTTTTGTAACGAAGTTGACCAGAGAGCTTATGGGAATACACTCGCCAGCATTCATGAGTTGCCCTAGCATGGACAATATAGAAGACATGAGCACTTGTCCAAGTGCCCATATATTTGCCTTTTATTGGTCCATTTTGATAAGGTTTCACTAGTCTGACAGCTGTTTCAAATTGGTTGATTCTCCTCAGAATCCAGGCAGAAACCTTAAGAGGGCAAAACTCTCATTCAGTACCAAGGAACTTGAAGTGTTGGAGAGGTGTATTTTTCATAAGCGAACTCTCGGTCACTGCGTAAAGTATTTACTAAAATAAGAAAAGGATATAGTGGACATTGCAAAGGATATTGTGGAATTATTGAACAAATGCTTTATTAGTGTATATCATACGGGTGTAAATGATGCTGCACAATATATAGAAGGGAGGCAGGTATTAAGAGAAATGGAAGTGAGAGAATAACAGGTGTATCAGGTGTTGATTGGGTTAGATGTTAATAAGGCTGTAGGAATTATTATTATTATTACCAATAGACCTCCAAGGAGTCAGGAGACATCATGGAAGGCCTCACTTTCGCATGTACAGCTCATCATGCCTTGACTTAAACATTCACTGTACCTACATTTACCATACTCTCAGGCACGGCATTCCAATCAGCTACCACTCTCCATGCAAAAAATCTACTCCTCACTCCCATGCTCACTTCCACTTTATACAGCTTCCAGGGCATATGATTTCTAAATGATTTCTCCCCACCCTGTCGCCAGATATTTTATGAAAAATCTAATCCATGCTAATTTGGTAATTACCACTTACCAACTTATACATCTCGATCATGTCTCCTATCTTCCTTCTATCTACTAGGCTCTGTAATTTGTCTGGCAACCAAATATGTGCACAGTAGTCCATATGCGGCCTGATCAAAGTCTTCTACAATGAAATCAAAACATCTTTACTTCTACATGTCAGCGTTCTCTGTATCATTTCCATAATCTGCTATGTTGTCCTCACAATTTTAGCAAAATGTCCACAAAATTTCAAGTCCCTATCCACCATAACCCCCTAATCTTTCATCTCCTCCATCTCCTCTAAAATATCCTCATGAATCCAATACTTTGCATCCCAAATTTTAAAACCTTACTCTTTGCAACATTAAATTGACATCCCCACACTCTTTCTCCCATTCAGACAAGTCTATTTAGGTCCCCTTGCAAAGCTACATCTGCTCTACTTCTCATAACTCTTGCTAACTTTACATCATCTGCAAACAACCATATATCACCATTTAAGCCCTTTGCAGTGTCATTTACATACAAATTAAACAACAGTGACCCAAAAGCGGACCCCGTGGGTCATGACTAGTGACTTTCCTATTCTGGGATATTATTCCCCCCCCCCCCCCACACACACACACACACACAACCTGCTCTTACCTATCAGACAGCCAATCCAGTGCATTAATCTACTATCCGACCTATCTGTTCCAATTTAACTACTAGTTTGCCATGTGGCAATCTATCGAAAGCTTCTGCAAAATCTAAATTTACTACCGTATATGCATCCCCCTTGTACAGTTTATTCATCACCTTGTTATAATACGTAAGCATAGACAAAAACACAATCTTCCTTTAGTAAACCCATGCTGCCCATTAAAGAGAATTCTACTGCTGTCTATCGTTCTGAATCCTTGTCCTCACTAGCTTCTCTTGACCACACTACCTTGACCACAACTCCAGACAAGCAGATTTGCCTATAATTCAAAGAAATAATGCTACAGAAATACAACCTCAAAGCCACCTTAAAACTTCTGCAAAATTAAAAAGCTTACTCAACTCATCCAAAGACCAACTCCCTCTGCTGGCCCACCCTGGAGTATACTGTATTTGTTGCACCTGTAATCTACCATATATAGAGGAAACAGGATGCACAAATCCTATCAGACAAAAGGAACATAAACAACACATTAAATATAATAACTATGGTGAAGCTGGCCTTTCTGATCATGCCCTGAACACTTTACATAGAATTGACTGGAAAAGCACGAGTTGTTTACATCACACCAAAGCATGGTATGAACGCAAATTTAAGGAAGCCTGTGAGATTTTTATCAACCACCCCAATCCAAACAATAATGATGGTCTAAAAATCCCAAGCATATGGAAGGCACATATTCTACCCACAGAACCTTTCTCCCAAAGAGTTAACTATAAACGACAGTTTATATTAACTATAAACTGTAGATAATCCAGAATGCTAATGTAATATAACAATTATTCTTCTTGAGAGGCTTATACGCTGGTTAGACATGATAACTAACATTTAAGGAATTGACAGCGTATACTGGAAATATAGATTAAATAAACTTTAATATACACTTTCCGATATTTCGGCGAACGTCGCGTTGCCATCTTCTTGGGAACTTACTAAAAAGACACGTGCACACAAGTACTAATAACAGCAAATGAGACTGAAGCTAGGAAGCTAGCGTTTTCCTAAAGTCCTGATTGTGCCCCCTGGCGGGCTATATTGGTAGTTCTTGGCCTTTGGGCTGAAGTTCTTCTGATAAAAGTTTCCCAAATTTGGGGCAGTTTCATGCATCCAAATATGTTGAGGTTTGCCATGTTCCTAAGGGCCGAGGCTGATTCCATGAATAGTCTTTCATACTTGAACTTGCTGCGGTGTATTACTGTGGCTTTCTTCCATCTTATTCTGTGGCGGGTATCCAGAGCGTGGTCTGCAAGCCCAGAGTGGCTGTACTGGTGAAATCGGATGTAATCCTTGTGTTCTGAGATTCTGATATTTGCTGTCCTGCCTGTTTGGCCAAAGTAGGACAGTTTACAGCTGCAAGGGACCTGGTATACACCAGGTAGGTCTAGGGGAAGTGGTTGGTCTTTGGTGGAGCGGATAAGGGATGCCAGTTTTCTGTGTGGTTTGTAACAAGTGGTCAGGTCATGTTTTTTTAAGATTTTATTGATTTTTTCCGAGGTGCCTCTGATGTAGGGAATAGTGATGGATTTAGAGTAATCTTTTTTGTGAAGGGGAGGGGGGTGGTGGGTTGTGGATAACTGGGTTAAGTATTTTTTGGATTTTTTGGAGGGGGTAGCCGTTGGCTGAGAAAGTGTCACGGATGTGATTTAGTTCAGTGGTTAGGGCTTGATCATTAGAACAGATTATTTTTGCCTTGTTGAATAATGTTTTAATAACTCCATATTGTTGTGAGGGGGGGGGGGGATTGTTGGTGAATGTATCTGCCTGTATGGGTGGGTTTTCTATAAACTGAGAAAACCAAGGTTCCATCAGGTTGGCGGGTGACTAGTGTGTCTAAGAAGGGGAGGTTATTGTTTTCCTCTTTTTCCAGGGTGAATTTGATTCTAGGGTGTTGGTTGTTCAAGTGTGTTAGGAAGGAGAGGAGTGAATCCGGGCCATGTGGCCAAATAGCGAAAACATCATCAATGTATCGAAGCCATATGGTAGGTTTTTGTGGGGCTGAGTTTAAGGCTTTCTCTTCAAACATCTCCATGAAGAAGTTGGCCAAGGGTGGGGAAAGTGGTGAACCCATGGCTGTCCCCTCTATCTGTTTGTAGAATTTTTCCTGCCAAACGAAATAGCCTGAGTTCATTGTAAACTGAAATAGGGCTGAAATATCGGGAGGAAATTTAGCTTGGATTAGCTTTAAGGTTTCTTTGAGGGGGACATTCGTGAATAGGGAGGAGACATCAAAACTGACCATTATGTCATTATGTTGGAGTGTAAGGTTTTCTATACTGGCTTTGAAGTGGGCTGAGTTTTTTATGTGTGATGGTGTGTTGCCAGTATAGTGTGAGAGTGCCAAACCTCAACAAATTTGGATGCGTGAAACTGCCCCAAATTTGGGAAACTTTTATCAGAAGAACTTCAGCCCAAAGGCCAAGAACTACCAATATAGCCCGCCAGGGGGCACCATCAGGACTTTAGGAAAACGCTAGCTTCAGTCTCATTTGCTGTTATTAGTACTTGTGTGCACGTGTCTTTTTAGTAAGTTCCCAAGAAGATGGCAACGTAACGTTTGCCGAAATATCGGAAAGTGTATATTAAAGTTTATTTAATCTATATTTCCAGTATACGCTGTCAATTCCTTAAATATTAGTTATCAAATATAACAATTGTAATGTTAAAAATAGGACATCATTGTTACTGTAAGAAAACTATCTATAAGAAAGAATGTTTCTCTCATGTTATCTTAAATAGAATTTAGCTTTGATGTAGTTTCTAAATAATGAATTAATTTGTAATTTTATCTGTATTTCTTTTTCACTAGAGGTCATGCCAGTAGAATAACTGGTGATCAAATCATTGTTTCTTTAGCTTACTGTGTCAAATGTAACTCAGCTTGTCCTTGTATATTTGTATATACTCCAGATGATGACCTTAATATGAAGGTCGAAACGTCGAGAAATTAAAATAGTTATTTATAACATAATTGTTTACAACTGTATACCTTGAGTGAGAAAGGGAACAAGATTTAGTGTGAAGTGGATGACCAATGTTATCAAATGGGAACCCCTGCAGATTGAAAATGAGGTTATGGAAAAAGTATAAGGAGAGGGACAGAAAACGAGATGCATGAGGAATATAAGACTCGGGCTAGGAAGGTGTCTAAGTATGGTAAGGAAGGCAAAACTTGAATATGAGAAGAAATTAGCCTTGAGATGCAAGGAAAATCCAAAGGAATTCTTTCATTATGTGGGCCAGGAAGGAGAAATGACTGTGAAAGAATCACTGTGTTAATGAAAGTGGGAGCAGAGTGGCTGATGTAGAAGACATATTGGAGTTTTAATGATCACTTTATTAGGGTACTTCATCCTGGAAAAGAAGGCTTTATTATTAGAGGGATGGTGAGGGTTCAAGGTTTGGAAGTACAAGAGCAGGTGTGTTACAAAATACTAAGTTCTCTGAATGTCAATAAGGCAATGGGGCTAGATTGGATTTCACGATGTTGTTAGAGAATGTGCTAAGAAACTGACAGCTGATAGCTCTGTTGACATGGCTTTTCGATGAGAGTCTCACTATTGGAATAGCGCCTAAAAGTAGGAGGGTGAGATAGTCCAATTGCATAAGGGTAGTGGTAGAATGGAAGTGTCAAAATATATAGGCTAGTTTGCATTTCTTCTGTAGTTGTTAAGAGTTGGGAGACATTAGTGAGAAATCATATATTGCATTGGGCAGATGAGGGTCAGCATGGATGTGTTAAGGAGCATTCTTATTTAGTAATCTAATTGCCTTTTATGATAAAGTAACAAAGGCATTGGACAGGGTGACACACCATATGATAAGCACATATTTACGTTACAACATGTGGGTTTGGATATATAGTTAGTGAATTGGATTGAGGATTGGCTAGCTGACTGGTATTAGAGAGTTGTGTGATAACAAGATTGCTTGAGGAGAGTGTGATGAAATCATATTTTCCTTGTGCTAAAATTAAGAATGTCAGGATGTGCTGTAAGGATACAGAGAGTTAAGGGGAAAGAGATGTTTATTTTGGCTGGTACAAATGATTTAGCAAGTGACAAGTGCAGTATGCAAGAAGAAGTGAAAGAGTTGCTAGTGCATGCAAAAAAGAAGAGTGAGAAAGTAAAAGTTATGCATCTGTGGTCACGGTATGATAGAGACAAGCTGAGATGGAGAGTTATGATTACAAATGAGTCAGTGCTCAGATTCTACAGGAGAAATGGTGTGGAGTTTGTGGATTTGTAGAGTTGGTTGATGGAAGGAAGTATTTATATAAGGTGGATGGCTTGCATCTAAATGGATTTGGTGTCAGAAGTCTTGAGATAGTGTTGTTCAGTGAGAGTTTCGAAGTGCGATGTCAGGGAAACTAGAATGTTTTTTATAGGGGGGGATTTGGAGGAAGATGCAGGTGAGCATTCTAAAGTCTAGGCAACCTAGAGGTTCATAAATGGGAGAGTGATGTCATGATCCAAAATATAGCTTGGCATTGGTTAGCAAAACTTGACCAAAACTTATAGACATTATTGAGATGTGGTTGACTGGGAATGTTATGGTCACAGGTATAGAATGAATAATGTCTTCAGACAAGACCAAGATGGATGGTTTTGCAAATGACAGCATAGAAATTAAAGCCAAAAAGAGTAAAAGTACATCATGGGGACAGGAATTCAGAGGACAATTTATTTGTGATTATCTGGTGTGAGATAGAGGCCAACAGGATTAAATATATATTATGGGTCACAGCTATAATACTGGGGTATAAGGGGGAATGTAGATGATATGCACTCACAATTTAGCATGGTGAGTACCAGGCGAGTAAATATTATGGGGGATTTCATCTAAGGGGACATTAGGAGAAGGAATGGTCACAGGCAAGGAAAGGAAATGGAATTTATACAGCTTCTAAGAGATAATTACCTGAGGCAACATGTAATGAAGGGGAAATGAGGTTCAAGAGTGCTAGATATGATCACGGCATTAGAGAACTTAACACTAACCAATCTAGTTATGCTGCCTCTGCTTGGAATAAGTGATTGTGTAGAAAGAGAGAGATATTGATGGTGCATGGGAAGAAAGACACTATACGAGTGAACAAGAGGACACAATTTGGAGTAAAGTGGATGACAAACAATATTAAACAGGAATTGCATGCGAAAAATAGGCTATGGAAGAGATATAAGGAGACAGGTGAAGAGAAGATGCATGAAGAGTATAAGGCACAGGCCAGAAGAGTGACTAGTATGGTAAGGAAGACGAAACTGGAATATGAGAGGTGATTGACCCTAAGATCCAAAGAAAATCCTAGGGAATTTTTTTTAGATATGTGGCCAGCAGGAGGAGAAATGACTGTGGAAGAATGATATTGTGAGATAAAAATGGGAATAGAGTGACTGATGCAGAGGAGTGGAATTGTTCAATGAACACTTTATTGAAGTATTTCATCCTGGAGGAGTCAGTTTTAATGCTAGAGGGATTGGGCAGGTTCGAGGTTTAGAGGTACAGGAGGAGAGTGTGTTTCAAACACTGAGTACTCTGGATGTTAGTAAAGCTGTTGGACTGGATGGTATTTCACCACGAGTTTTGAGAGAATGTGCTAGGGAACTGACAGTGCCTTTCATTGGTTTTTCAATGAACGTCTGGCTGCGGGAAAGGTGCCAATGGAATGGAAGGAAGGTAAGATAGTGCCATTGCATAAGGGCGGTAGCAGACTGGAAGTGTATAAGTATAGTTTCGTATCCGGCTTTAAAATAATGAGGGATTTATTATCCCCTTAACTTAATTTATGCTGCCGGAAAAATAGCCTCTTGGCTCTTTATCGCAGTAATAATAATATATGGGTACACCGGTCTGGCAATTCGTTAGTAGGGGTATATGTAAGTTCGGCTCACTTAAACCTTAGTATTCCAGGTCTACCTACTCACTAATGAGACCTCAATAAAGATTGAAACCGATCTGGGTAGTGACCTCTCCTCATAATGTAAAACAGTAATACATCTCCTAGGAGCTGCATTTTACATTATGAGAAAATATTAAGGATGGTGACGGAGCTTGCTCCACCTTTGACATGAGTTGCCATAGTGTTGTACTACCCAAGTGATGACTTACGCTTGGACTCGCCAATAGTTCTTCGGCATGGAACTCTTAGATTTCGATCTCCGAGTTTCGTATCCTGCTTTAAAATAATGAGGGATTTATTA
This sequence comes from Typopeltis vanoorti, assembly GCF_054136105.1. Lineage (NCBI taxonomy): Eukaryota > Metazoa > Arthropoda > Arachnida > Uropygi > Thelyphonidae > Typopeltis > Typopeltis vanoorti. The sequence continues at coordinate 115,502,927 of NC_143563.1, read as the reverse complement.
TCCCCTTAGCTTAATTTACGCCAGATAAATAGTCTCTTGGCTCTGTATCGTAATTGAAAGGAGGTATGACCATGGAAAGATTACTTCAAAAAGTGCTGATGGATGTCAGGTAACAGAACCAAAATAAATAGCAGAACCAAAATAAATAACTAGGTTGAATTACTAAGTGAGCATTTTGTAGGGGGAAGTGTACTATCTAGGTCTAAGGTGGTGATATTTCAATGCCAGATGCCACACTGACTGATAGAAGAATAGAGGTTGAAGAAATGGAAGTACTTTCATTTCTTCAATATGAACAAAACCATGGGATTAGATGGCATATCAGCTTTTGTATTACGTGAATGTGCAAGGGAATTACCAGCTCCCATGACCAAGCTGTTTAATTTATGCCTCAGTACTGGAAAGATGCCAGTGTAGTGGGAAAAGGGCAAAACAGTCCAATTTCATAAAGAAGACTCAAAGACAGAAATAACAAATTATAGGCCAATTAGCATCCAGGAGCAGTGGTTAAGGTATTGGAAAAATTGGTGAAAGACAGAAATCAAGACTGTGGATAGGAACATGATACTCTATAAGAGACGACATGGTTTTGTGAAGAGTAGGTCTTCAGGTATTTGCCGATGATGCCGACAAATCTGTTGTCACTTGATTATAGAAAGTACACAGATTACAATCAAGTGGCAATAGATTTGGATAAGGGAAATGGCTACTCAGTGATATTGCCACTTTGTAAAAGCATTTGAGAAGATTCCATATAGAATTCGATTGCATAAATTGGAGCAATAGATTGCTCCTATTTATGCATTGGAGCAATAGATAATTTGGAGCAATAGATTGCTCCAATTTATTAGAGCAATAGACTGGATCAGTTGATTTGGATTAAAGGGTGGCTGATAGAGACAGATATCAAAGACTGGTTTATGGAGGAGTTGAGTTCAGGAAAAAGTAAGTGACCAGTGGTGTATCACAGGGATCATTACTTGTTCATCTGTTGTTTAAATTGCATATCATGGATATAGGAAATGATTTGACAGGAAATATTCAGTTGTTTGCTAATGATGCTAACTGAGAAGAGCAATGGTAAATGAAGATGACTTAGCAGTATGGGCAAAGGTAAATGGCTGCCAGTTTAATGTGGCCAAGTGTACAGTGATGCACTTTGGGAAGAAATCACAAGCTGTGTACTATACTGATGGAACTGAACTGCAGGACACTGATGAAGCCAGGGACTTGGGTGTGATTGTGTGCAGGGAGTTGAAGATTAGAAGGCCTATTACGAAGGTAACCAAAATAGCACATCAGATTACATGGTTGTTGAAGAACACACTAACAAGCAGGGATGGTGAGGTTATTGTTTTCGTCTATATGGCTACTTCTGGATTACTGCACACAGATCTAGTGGGGATGAAGAAGTTGTGGAGATGATCCAGAGACAAGTGACAAAGATTGTGGCAGGTCTATGGAATGCTCCCTATGAAAATAGATTGGCAATCTGTAGCCTTCAAAAATTATCTGACAAGTGAAAAAGAGGGGACATGATAAAAGCATTTAAATTATTAAAGGGGTTTTATAGGACTGACAACTTTTTTTGGTATATGGTAAAGGAGAAAATAAGGGGTCACCAGTGGAAGTTGTGTAAGAGTATGGTTAGGAAGGGTGTTAGGACTAGATTTTTTGCTTGGAAGGTGACAAATGGATTGCCAGGGGTGATTGTAAGTGCATCATCGGTGAATAAGTTTAATGAGATGTAGGATGACAGTTATTGTGTGAATAATGGATCTACTATGATGAGCCCTCTAACTTCATGGAGATATCTGTATAATATTAATAATAATAATATAATTAATTATATTAATGTATATTATTCATGTTATTATTATTATTATTATTAAGACAAACCTCCAGGTAGTCAGAGACTCATCGAGGGAGGCCATATACTACACACACACACCAGCTATCATACTTATTCTTGAATTCATTCACACTGCTTCCTCTCTAATTTAGCCGTCACCCCCTTCTTAGCAGCCTTCATTCTTAGCTTCCAAGGATGACCTCTTGTCCTTTCCCCACCCTTCATAAATTGAAAAATTCCATCAACTGAAATCCTGTATGACCTTTCAGAAGTTTGTAAGTCTCAATCATATCGCTCCCTCTTTCCCCTGTTTGCGAGTGTCTTCAGTCTACAAATTCTCAGTCTTGCTGAGAATTTGTAGACTGCAGACACTAGCAAACACTGTGTTCATATTCAGTATTTCACAATCCTGGTATCATTTTCAACACTCTCCTTTTTATTCTCTCCAGTATATCAGAATCACAACGGAAACCAGGAGATCAGACTGTGCACAATAGTCCAAGTGAGGTCTTATCAAGACCTTGTAAAGAGGCAAAATGACATTTGCCTTATCTTTACATGTGAACGTTCATTTCAGCATTGCAATTATCTTTTGAAACTTCAACTTCCTATCTATTAACACTCCAAGATCCCTAGCCTCATCAGTTTCTCCTAGCCTAACCCCACCAATATAATATCACATTGGATATCTAATCATGCCGAAGTGAATGACTTTACATTTACTCACATTGAACTGACACCCGTTTTCCCATGCCCACAATTCCAGCCTATTCAAATCATTCTGCAAGCACTGCATATCAGCAGTATTCCTGATTACCCTACCTATCTTTTCATCATCAGCAAATAGCTGTATGCTGTTTGTCAAATCGTTCCCAATATCATTGATGTACAGACTGAATAACAGTGGACACCACTTGTTACTTTAAATCTTGCAGACTCACATCACCCATATACTATTGATATCTATCAGTCAGCCATCCTCTTATCCATGTGAATATTCTATAACCCAAACCCATTTTCTCCAATTTATGCAACAGTCTACCATGCTGTATTCTGTTAAAAGCCTTATATATATATATATATATATATATATATATATATATATATATTATTATTATTACTGACACCTCCAGGGTATCCAAAGACTCATCGAGGGAGGTTACCTACTCTGCGGCTGTCTCCACCACTCAATCCACCAACTAAACCAATGGCATCTACTGCCCACCATCACTACTAGTATTTTTCACAGACAATCATAAACATCCATGCCCATAGCAGGATTCGAACCGGAGGTTAGCATACACATACAAAGCTGTCACTTCAATGTTAGTAAATGCAAAAGTTATGCACTTTAGTGTTATTAGATATCTAAAGCCATTATTATTATTATTGGTGAGATTATACTAGAAGAAAATTATGATGCTAGGATCTTGGGAGTTTAATGCATAGGAAGTTGAAGTTCAAGTGTCAGATAGCAAAGATTGTAAATACAACTCAGAGGATAACTGCAATGCTCAAACTAACCTTGACATTTAAGGATAAGGAAGTCATTTTGACTATTTACAATGATATGACTTCACTTGGACTGTTGTACACAAGGTCTGGTCTCCTGGTTTTCATGGTGATGTTGATACAGTGGAGAGAGAGTGCAATGGAAAATCTTAAAGATGACATTGGGATTGTGGAATATAGATTATAAAGACATTGAGAATTTGTGAACTACATATACACTAGCAAACAGGAAAAACAGGGATAATATGACTGATACTTACAAACTTCTGAAAGGATCATACAGAATACAAGTAAATGGAATTATTCATTTTATGGAGGGTGGGGAGAGGATGAGAGAGCATCCATGAAATTTGAAAATGAATGTAGTCAAGAAGGGGATGAGAGCTATATTTTTCTCTCATAGAATGGTGCAGGATTGGAATGGATTACTTTTGATGCAGGTAGTGTGAATGAATTCAAGAAAAGGTATTACAGCTAATGCAAGTAATATGCAGCCTTCCTCAATGACTCCTTGTAGATCTCTCTTAACAATAATAATAATAATATATTAAGAGAAGATCATCTTCCTTCTCTGAGACTTCACCATACATCACTTTCTGATACCTGTACCTGTCAGTCATCCAGTCTCCTATCCACGTCACCAGTTTATTTTCCATATCCCATCCCTCTGAGTTTGTATTAACAATCTCAAATGGAATCCTGTTAAATGTTTCTGCAAAATCATATAATATATGGTATATCCATTTACCTTATCCAGCTCTCCTGTCACTATTGCAGAATGTGAGCAGATTGCTAAAGCAAGATCTACTCTTGACAAAATCATACAGCCTTCTGTAGATGAATCAAAGAACTATGTAATTATCTCTGGATGTAATTTCTAACTATCATGATGACCACAACATAGATACCTACTGGTATACAGTTCATTATATCAGTGATAGCTCCGCCCTTGTATGACTGAATTATCTTTCTCTTCTTAGGTATCACATGTTTTCAGGCTCAAGTTGATCCATCAGGTCAGGAATATTGCCAACCGTCTCTTGCACATTCCATCAACACTCATGCTGATATACCATTCAGTTCCACAGTGAATCTGATATCAGCATGGGTTATTTGAATCAAACTCTTGCAATAGTTTTAATATCTCTAATCTACCTGTATTCTTTCATCCAGTTACCTCCTCCACATCTTGAGTAAAAATGGCCTGGTTGGCCAAGTAGTTAGCATATCCGTTTTCCAGCCAAAAGGCTGGGGGTTCAAATCCCACCATGGGCATGGATGTTTGTGAATGTCTGTGAAAATACTAGTGGTGGTGATAGGCATTAGATGGCTGGTGTAGATGATGACGGAGAGATGTAGAGTAGGTGCTCTTCCTCGATGAGTCTTTAGGGCTCCCTCAAGGTGTCGTGTAATAATAATAATAATGGGCCTGTCTGGAAAATATACTTACTAAACAGAATATTTAACAACTCAGATATTTCTACTGCACTTGACACTTTCCTATCATATAAATTCACTCAGGTGCATGTGTGATTAAGTTTTTTTTTTTTTTTTTTAATCATCCTTTATACGGCTTCTGAGTCTCATTATTTCTCATGATATTAAATCTACATTTTTTTTTTCTTTTATAAGTGTATCTACTTTAAAGTATTTTTCATCCATTTAACTTATCTCCTGGAAGAAATTCAGAGGGCTCTTAATTCTGGAGATGCAGTCAGAAAAATGGTCAAAATGTGTCTTCAATTACACTTGATCATTTTTCTTTATGCACTGCTGATTCCTCTAGATCAGCATGTCTCAACCTTTCTAAGCCCAAGGATCAGTAAAATGCCTAAAACAATTCCACGAACCACTAAGTTACAGAGGCATGGCTGGGGGGGGAAGGTATATGCCCCAGGCGGCACTTTTTTGGTGTTTAAGAAATCTTGCTATACTGTCTACAAAACATCAACTGAGTGATGAAATAGACTTCGACAATGTCATCGGCGATTTTAGGAACAGAAAAGCAAGAAAAATAACACTTTAGAATGTTGGAATTAAAGTTTTACTTGAAAAATAAACATAGTGTTTTTAATTTGGGTATGAAGTGAGACTCACGTGGGTGAGTTACGATGGTTACAATAATTACCAGTAGGGGAGATAAAAATAAAAGGGTTAGGAACTCATACAGAGGTAGCAGGGTTTTTTATCCCAGAAACTCGAGTTTTTCATCCTGCATACAGACAAATCGGCCCTTCAGAACACACGCAATTTACAGACAAAGAATACTAGTTGTAGTGGTGGTGGAGGTGAGCACTAGATGGTGTTGAAGGAGATGATTTGTAGTAGAGGTTCGGTGTAGTGGTTGAGACAGTTGTAGGTCTCCTCCCACGATGAGTCTTCGGACTCCTTGGAGGTGTCAGGAATAATAATAATAATAATAATTATTATTATTATTATTATTATTCAGGCCTCCATGGAGTCAAAAGACTCATCGTGGGAGATCCTTCCTAAGAAAATAAAGTCTGTCAAGACTCATCGAGGGGAGGTTCCCCCTAAGAAACACAAAGTCTATCTTACCACTCCTTAAACTCATTGACCATTCTCGCCTTCACCACTCTATCAGGCAATGCATTCCACGGCTCAACCACCCTCCATGCAAAGAAACCACTCCTCACCCACTTGCTCACAGTTTCCTTTCGTAACTTCCAGGGATGGCCTCTTGTCATCACTCCTTCCTGCTGTTCAACCAAGTGAAAGAACTCCCCAGTGTCATCCCTGTAACCACCTCTCAACAGTTTAAAAGTCTCAATCATATCACCTCTAATTCTTCTATTCGCCAAACTCTGCAGTCCACATTCCCTCAGCCGATTCTCATAACTATCCTTGTACAGTCCTGAGACTATCTTTGTCATCCGTCTTTGTATCTTTTCCACAGTTAATTTATTCCCTTCAAATCATGGGGACCAAATCTGAGAACAATAATCCAAGTGTGGTCTGATCAGAGACTTATACAATGGAATGATAACCCTCTTATCTCTGCAGATAAGATCTCTTGTCTCCCCTAATTCCTCCAGTATAACTCCTCCCATAGAGTATGCAGCATCCCATCGATGTTTCCCAAACCTCAAGACCTTGCATTTTGCTGCATTAAACTGACACCCCCATTAATTTGCCCATCTATCCAGCTTATTCAAATCCTCTCCCAGGGCTAACACATCTGCACTATTACTAATAATCCTTCCCAGCTTTGCATCATCTGCAAACAACTGAATATCCCCTTGCAATGTCATTGATATAAAGGTTAAACAATATAGGTCCTAGTACTGAGCCCTGTGGGACCCCACTTGTAACCTTCTGTCTCCTTGAAACTGCTCCACCATACACAACTCTCTGATACCTATCAGACAGCCAATCCTGAATCCAGTTGACCAATCTGACATCCAGACCCATGTGTTCCAACTTTAATATCAGCTTATCACGTGGCACCCTGTCAAATGCCTTTGCTAAGTCTAAGAAAATTGCAGTATATGCCTTTCCCTCATCTAATGTTCTTGTAACTTTATTATAAAAGGCTAGCATATTGCTAAAACAAGAGTGCCCTTTCAAAAATCCATGTTGACTCTCACAGATAACATTACCTTCATCTGCCCAGCGCTGTATACGGTCCCTCACTACTTTCAGTCTGTTACCACCCTTATGCAATGGCACTATCTTACCTTCCTTCCATTCCCTGGGCACCTTCGCCGAAGCAAGACTTTCATTGAAAAGCCAGGTTAAAGGCACTGTCAGTTCCCTAGCACATTCTCTCAAAACTCGTGGTGAAATACCATCCAGTCCCAAAGCTTTATTGACATCCAGAGTTCTCAGTATCTGAAACACACTCTCCTCCTGTACCTCTAAACCTGAAACCTGCCCTATCCCTCTAGCATTAAAACTGACTCCTCCAGGATGAAATACTCCAATAAAGTGGTCATTGAACAATTCCATTATGTCCTCTGCATCAGTCACTCTATTCCCATTTTTATCCCACAATATCATTCTTCCACAGTCATTTCTCCTCCTACTGGCCACACAGCTAAAAAATTACCTAGGATTTTCTTTGGATCATAGGGCCAATCTCCTCTCATATTCCAGTTTCGCTTTCCTTACGACACTAGTCACTCTTCTGGCCTGTGTCTTATATTCTTCACGCATCCTCTCTTCACCTGTCTCCTTATATATCTCTTCCATAGCCTCTTTTTCACATGCAATTCCTGTTTAATATTGTTTGTCATCCACTTTACTCCAAATTATGTCCTCTTCTTCACTCGTAGTATACAACTTACCATTGCTGCTAACAAATATTCCTTCACAATTTCCCATGCATTAACGATATCCCGGCCTTCCAATTCCTCCCTCCATGAAACTTCCTGAAGTTGACGTCTAAGAATATTATAATCACCTGCATTATAATTCCACATAAGTTCCCGTCTCTTTGATACTTCTGCATGTCTATTCATTTTCCAAGTCAAAACCATATGGTCACTCTCTCCAACTGGTGGGAGAGATGTCATGTCAGTTATTATCAACTCTTCTGATGGTATAACCAAATCTAAAACTCTTGAATCTCTTGTTCCCTCTGTTACATGTTGCCTAAGACATTTGTCCCTCAAGAATTCTAGAAATTCCATTGCACTATTGCTACATGCATCTTCCTCTCTCCAATTTATACTACTGTAGTTAAAATCACCCATAACAATCATTCTTCTTGCACTTGCCAAACTTAGCTGTCTAAACATCTCCTGGTCCCCATCCTCCGTGCTGCTGGGTCTGTAGCAACACCCCACTAAATATCCTGTCTTGCCTACCTCACACCATATGCTCTCAAAATCTTTTGTCTCACTTCCTTCCAAAGTCTCCACTCTTAGAGGACATAGGTCATCACTTATCATAAGCAGTACCCCACCACCACGCTTTCCCCTCCTATCCTGATGAAAAATGTTATACCCAGCAACTTCTATTCCTGTTATTATATCCCCTTCTGTCAACCACGTCTCAGTAATCCCAATAATTTTTGGCCAGGCTGATGCTATCTGCACCACCAATTCCTCTCCCTTATTCCGGATACTCCTGGCATATAGTATAAAGCATATAAATGCCATTGTTTCTATACCCAGCATTATCCCTTCTAGACTCCACTGGTCTCAGTAATCCCAATAATTTTTGGCCAGGCTGATGCTATCTGCACCACCAATTCCTCTCCCTTATTCCAGATACTCCTGGCATATAGTATAAAGCATATAAATGCCATTGTTTCTATACCCAGCATTATCCCTTCTAGACTCCACTGGGCTCAGTGTTACCTGACATCGTCTCCCTTATCCCAAGTATCCATTCCGACAAGAGGCCACCCCTGATATCATCCTTCCTGGGACACACTGACTCATTCAGAACAGCAATCTCTCCAGATGCCTACATCCTTCCTCGTACAAATGTAAACGGTCTCTCGCATACAATTCCTCTCTTTCCTCAAATGCACTCCAAGCATCCACATATACCAGTCCTCTCTTGTCACACATTCTTGCTATTATGCCATTCAATATCACCGCTCTTCTGCTCAGCTCATCATTATCATACCTAGGCAACACACACACACACACACACACTATTTTTCCTCTCTCTGTCTTTTTCCATACAGTCTCAAGCAAAAACCTCATATCTCTCGCTGCCCGACTTACATTACCACTCAAGTCATTCGTTCCTACCATCACAATCATCTCATCCACCCTTTCACCTCTCTTAATTGCCATTGCCATCCTTTCTAGTGTTCCTCCTGGCAAACACTCCTCATGCATCCTATCTTGAACACCACGGAGCATTGAGTTGCCATACATTATACCTCTTACCATTCCCTCTCTCCTATTGTTTCCATTCTCTCCTCTTCTTTCATTCCCATAGGTCTCTCTCATTCCCTCTCCTCTACTGCTATTCTCTCTTCTAGCATTCCCAAACCTCTCTCTCCTACTGTTTCCATTCTCTCCTCTTCTAGCACTCACATACATCTCTCTCATTCCCTCTGTCCTACTGTTTCCATTTTCTCCACTTCTAGCACTTCCATATCCCTCTCTCATTCTGTCTCTCCTACTGTTTCTATTCTCTCCTCTTCTGGCACCCCCCATGCCTCTCACTCATAATCCCTAAATTCTCTCTCTCTCCTACTCTGATTCTCCTTGCATTTATCTCTTCCATTCTCCTAATCTTATCTTTCATACTTCTGCTCTCATTCACAAGACATTCCACTTCCTCTTTCTACTCATCTGTCTCCCTCTGCAGGTCAGTCACTCTTAATCTAAATTTACTCTCCCAAACAAAACCATCTCCTAAACTTTCACAGTCACTCACACCTTCCACACTCTCAACTATTATTTTCTCATTCATATATATCTTGTTTTCATTCTCTCCTATCACACTACTTGTCTTCCTACATTCATTCCCCATTCCTCGAGCAACAAAGTCTGATATCGATATTTCTAATGCACTTATTTCCTCCAACTGCTTGCATTTTGCGCATATACGCTCTCCGCTCTCTTTCACAAGCCACACATCTAATTCCCGAGATGCATACATGCCGCAAGTACTGCATGCCACAAAGTCCCTTATGATATTGCTAATAATTGAGTTCTTAAATGGCAGAGGACTTGGCGATATGCCACTTGTGACTGCTGCTGAATCCGTCATCATTCCTTACTGCCAAGTAGCGTAATCGTTAATTATTCAATTAATAAATTCCGTTAAATAAATAGAAAAAAAAAGTACAAACAATTACAAGCAAAACAAAACATTTAAGTACACTAAATAAAATGAAATATAACTAAATACAGTAATGAAAACTTAGCTTCGTTTTGTCTTCCACCGTTATGCATTCGATTCCGAAGGTAACCAAAATATATTATATCGCGACAGCAACTAACTTCCAAAAAACAACCACTGAAGTCAATATTAATAATAATAATAATTTATTTCTCTATACGTCATGTTGACTTTTGTAATTTTTTTAAAAACCAATTGGAATTACCAACATTTCGGAAAAACTGTGCCATTTATAACATAATAAATCTAAATGCATGTTTTGAGTACATATGGAAACATAATTAATTAAATTGGAAGTAAACGATTAAAAGTGTATCAAATAAATAATATAATATAATTATGTTACTACTTACGTTTAATGAGATGGTCGAACTTCTCGGCCCTTGCAGAGTTGCTGGATATCTGGCTCAACATTGGTCAACTTCAGTCGAAGATAGGCACACACATTAAGACGAAGTCTGTATTTTGTTTTTATTTGAAGGAGCAATGAAACTCCTTTCTCACAAAGATAGGTTGCAGAAAACTGCATGACAATTTTCAATGTTTCTTCAGATAATTCTGGAAATTTACTTCTCACTGAAGGCGAGATACAAAATCGAGCCAAACCAAGATTACGGAATTGCATTTTAAATCCACTGTCACTTGAAAGCTCAATTAACTGTTATTTTTTCGATAACGAAATGTTGTTCTCGTGACTGCAAGCCTGAAATGGATCGCGAACCCACAGAAATTTCTTATAAAAGTTATTCCGAAAATATGTTTCAAAATTCTGTTTCAGATTTTTGAGGTGGTCAAAAACCCTTTCCGGAAAATCAGAATCAACAAAATTATCATTTTCCACTAAAAAGGATTCCAATGTTGGAAAAGGTGCAGATTGTCTGTCTTTTACATAATTAATCCATAAAACCAGTTTTTTTCTCGAATATCTTTATTTTGCTGTACGCATCAAGAACAGTTAAAGAATTTTCCTGAAGGGAGAGATTTCATTTAATTTCAAAAAAAAGTCTGAAAAATAGGATAGTGTTGATAACCATGCTTCATCAACAAGGAGTGATGCAAAATCAGAATTACGTTCATTTACAAATAATAAAACTTCGTGCGTTAATTGAAATAGCCTTGTTAGTACTTTGTCCATGGAAAGCCAGCAAATTTCAGAATGAAGCAAAAGTTGTATATATTCACTGCCCCATTTCATCAGAGTACTGAAAATAACCTGTTATTTAATGATAAAGCTTTAATAAAATTAATTAGCTTTACAGCATTGTATAGCACAGTTTTAAATTCTGGTGGCATTCCTTTGGATGCTAACGCTTCCCTATATATGGTACCCAATTCATATCCGGACCATAAAAACAACCCCACTATGCCTGCCTGTAAGGGGGAAAGCTCCATCCGAACAGAAGCCTATTCATTTTTCCTACTGAATCCCTTTGTGCATTATGTAATTATTGAGAGTGTGAAATATTTCTTCGCCAGTTGTTCGGGATGGCAAAGTTCTACAAAACAGACTATCATCATGAATGTTGTTATCATGCGCATATCTTACGTAGCATATTAACTGTGCATCATTTGTAACATCTTGTTTATTTTTAATGCATAATAAGGGCTCTTCTTTAACTCTTTCGATTAACTGAGATTCTACATCATCTGCCACATCATTAATTCTGCGACTGACAGTGTCATTTGAAAGAGGAATCAAATTAACATCTTTTAGTAACTTGTTGCCAAACATCATTTTTATTTTTACCACATCTTTTATAGCTAGAAGTAGCAAATTTTCCCTGATAGAATGAGCATTCCCTGTTTTCGCTATGCACAAACTTAAGAGATAGGATGCTTCTAGTGCCTTGCTATTAATGAAACCCATGGCCGAAACTATATCTTTCCCATTATTTAATGTTCCTAAGCATTGCTGAATTTTTCACATCACAGTGTTTAGTTTCTAAATGTCGGAGTTTCACGGGTTTCATGCACTCGTTCGACAACACTTCATAACACAAGACACATTGAGATTTCTGTTCACTTTCATCTTCACACCAAGTAAACCCGAATTCCAAATATGAACTGTTATATTTCCTGCTGTATTTTTTCTTTGAATTGCTTGTTTCTTCTACTTTAATAGTATCAGATTTACTTGCCGTTACAACACGTGTATCACAATTAGGGTTAGTCACCTGTTTCATTTGCTCTTTTTTTTTTTCGAAGTACTAGTTCTAAGCTACTTTTCCATTATTAAAAAGCATTTCTGAAAAATATATAAATATATAAATACTGGCATTAACTCAGGACACACTTTGTCCAAGTACCACTTAGCACTTCTAAAGATATACTGAGCCTTGGATGAAGGAAGGAAACCTTCAATAATAAAAATCAATAAACAACAAGCAATTGGTTGAAATGTGCATAACACATGTTCACTTCAAATCTGGCAAAACAACAAGAAGGCGGAGCAATAAAACTATATTGTTGTTCATTTCAACACTCTTTTATTATTCGTCATTCTGCTGTTACAAATTTAGCAGCAGAATGACGAATAATAAAAGAGGGGTGAAGTGAACAACAATATAGTTTTATTGCTTCTGCCTTTGAACATTCTGATGCTATTTGTTGGTTTTTTAAGTCTCCATTTGATTTCAATAATTTTTACTTACTTATTCAATTTTAATTTGTTTTGTTTGGATAATTAAAAAATATATATTTATTTAATTAATTTAATTCTGCCTGCAGACCACCTGTCCCACCGTCACGGACCACAGGTTGAGAAACACTGCTCTAGATTATGAGTTTTCTATCAGCATCCAGAGAGCTAATCAGTTTGCCTGAAAAGTAAAGTGAATTACTACTCTGCACAGATTCGGTTGCCTGGTTTTCAAGTGGATGAGGATATATTGGATTGTCCAGATAAGGTTTACTAAGTCAGCATCAGATCTATGGAATGTGTGATATGAGGACAGATTGAGAAAATGCAACTTGCAGAGCTTTGTGAATAGAAGTAGAGAGTGTGACTGAGACATAAGTTGGTGAGGGATTCTTACCAGATTAATGTGGAGGAGATTTTCATAAAAAAAAAAAGAGGAAGACAAGGGTAGAATAAGAGGCTATCCTTGGAAGCTGTATAAGGAGAGTGTGAGCAAGAGAGTCCAGGTTCTTTGCATGGATGGTGGTTGGTGAGTGACTTTAACCATGGTTCAGTAAAACATGAGAGTATATTGCCACATAGCAATAAAATTTTCTTGGATTTCCATTCTGTTAACTTCTTTTCATAATCTGATTTTGCTTTCCTCATCAATGCCAGCACTATTTTGACATGGTCGTTATAGTGCTTCTAATCCTTGTTACTTTTCTCATGAATGGATCTCATGAATCAAAAACATTGATCACAATTTTTTTTTTTTTTACAACTCTGAACAAATATGAGCTGTGATGCAAAAATATATAGTCAATTCTTTTTGGTCACCAGTGTATTCAATTTTAGGTTGATTAGCCTAGAGAAATGCTGCCAGTGTGACAAACTGTTTTGTCACATTAGCAGAGGATGACAGAGAATTACAGTCTCCTAAGCACTTGCTTAGGAGACTGTAATTAGTAGACTGGAAACTTGAGTTTTTCATGCCACATACAGGTGAATCAGCCATAAGAACACAAGCAATTTACAGATTAAAAAAAAATCCTGTTGGTGGTGGTAGTAGGCAGTAGATGACATTGTGTGTTGATGGCAGTAGTGTCATTGCAGTAGTAGTGAGTGGAGGATATAATACTACTGATATTTTTATAATAATAAAAATATCAGTAGTATTATATAATGTATGTGTATTCAGAATGGAGGGTAGAAATCTTTATTAATATTCACAGCAATAATAATGAAGCAAACTTGAAAAGCATTTAAGATATCCACACATTATTTGCTGTGGAGATCCTTTATTTTCTAGGCACAGATTACGACATGCCCCCCCCCCCATGCATTTGTGTGATGAATATTATAAATACACTACCTGTAATAACAACATTCTTCTTATTATTATTATTTGTGACACCTTCAAGAAATCCAAAGGCATATCGCAGGAGGACACCTACTGTACAACTCTCCATCTCCACCACTATACCAAACCTCTACTATGCAGAAGTTTGCAGCTTTTCTATATTTTTTTAAATTCAAGCACAACTAACGTTCATATAAAAAATGTTTATTGTATATCACATACTAACAAGTTAATAATAATAATTTGCCTGATTCCAAATTAACTCGTCACACATTAACATTAACAAGCTAATACTTCATCACCAAAATGAGAAATGCTCAAATTTCGAAAGAATTCATTTGAAAGTTATGTTGCCTCAGCATAACTAAAACTGTTTCATATAACATAAATAATGTCACTGTATAGCATTACATAGCAACAAATTCTATGTTCATACCTGACAAAATTGAAGAGAGCAAAACACCGTGGAATTTTACTGTATTTGCACTTCTCATTAACTGATCTTTTATGAATTTAGTGAATCCATATAATTCATTAATTACACTATGACTGCTACCTTCAGTATGTTGTGGATACACAGTATATTTTTCGTACTCGATCTGGGGAGAAAAAAATAAATAAAAAGTAACTTAAATCATTCTTCTACTTTTGGTTCTAAATGAATGCAGTCATATCCAAGATTTGCACAATGACTAAAATTTTCATTTTTGTTGCCAATTCACTGGCATATGACAGGTTTATTTTTATGTAGTCTGCTCATTGCTTCATCAAAAATTTCATGGAAAATTCTGGCACCAGTTTAGTAATCTTTGATGTAGAAACATTAACATGATGGCAAATATCATATTCAGTAACAAACCATCTTCAGAGTTACTGTCAGTTGCAGCTGGGTCCTATAACACCATCCTACTTTGGTATGGATATTTAAGTTCTTTAGGTTGTAGACAATTTTTATATATATATATATATATATATCAACCAGCATGAGGCTACCAACCTGTTCATCAGCTGCATTAAGTTGCATGAACAGCAGGGAAATCAGATTATCTGATCTTTGCCTATCCATAATACTAGATGTAACCTCAAGCTTAAAAATTTTTGTATGCAAGATGCAAATAAGAAGAAAAAAAATTCTTTACTGCAAATCTTTTAATCTCTGTGACTGTCTGGTGAGTACCAAGACAATGTCAGTTTAAAAACAGTATAAAAGCTAAGGTTCTGACTTACTGGAATAAGTCTTAAATATTCGACTCCAAGTCTCATTAGATCAAAAAAAAGAATAAATATCAAATGAGTAAATTTATAGAACTGTTGAAAAATATAAAGAAAATAAATTCTGATATCACTGCACAAATCATACATATGTCCACAGTCATCAGTAATTAAACTAGGAATCATTGGGTGGCAAAGGTATTTTGCATTTTTTTCTCCCAGTATAGAGTATTGAAAAAATACCATGCCCAATACCAATACTATTATCTGGATATTTTACATATTATTTGACCCTTTCTAGTGCATTAGGGTCTCAAGGCTACTGGATGTAATTATTAAAGATACTAAGTAATTTTATATAAACTTGGTTTTAATCCTATTTCCCAAGTAAGCAAACAGACAAGTAAGTCAAGTTTGAGCCTGCATGTAGTGCAAGTCTGAGGCAACTCATGGTAACGTAGTGCCAGTCTGAGTCAACTCGTGGTAAAGGTGGTGTAAGCTCCGATCACTTTCCTTAGAATTTTCCCCTAATGCAAAGCACATCCCCTTGCGGAAATGTATGATGCTATGCATTAAAGGCAAGGGTCACTACCCAG
The DNA here is from genome assembly GCF_054136105.1 of Typopeltis vanoorti. Lineage (NCBI taxonomy): Eukaryota > Metazoa > Arthropoda > Arachnida > Uropygi > Thelyphonidae > Typopeltis > Typopeltis vanoorti. The sequence continues at coordinate 115,486,944 of NC_143563.1, read as the reverse complement.
ACCGGTTTCGACCTTTATTGAGGTCTCGTCAGTGGGAGCCAGACCTAAAAATGCCAAGATTGAAGTAATACAGAGCTTATGAATTTTACCTAAACAAGTTGCCACAAGGTGCTTTGACCTTATTAAATAATATCCTTCAATTTTTCAGAGGTTACCAATTTTCAATGAGAACAAATACAATTTTATTAATTATATTGCACTTTTCAACAGCTGTGTTGATGCCATCATCAAAAGTTAACAAAAATACTGTTCTTAAAACCAGTACAATCACCATTTAGTACAACAGCAAGAAGAATATGAGTGTGTCTTAAATACACTCATATTCTCTGCAATCCCACATTTTCAAGCAATGCATTATAATCATTCACACTCTCCATGCAAAAAATCTATTTCTCACTTCCTTACACAACCTCATTACACAGCTTCCAGGAATGACCTCTTTATCTCACCCCCCACCTCCCAATACCCCCTTAAGAACTTACGTTTCCATTATTATATCCCCCTCCTCCTCTTCCTATCCAACTCCACAAACTTAATTTTCTCAACTTTTTTTCACACTTAACATTCCAAATATCAGAAACAACTTAGTCAATCACTTCAGGACACTTTCCAATTCCTCATCCTTTTTAAAACCAAGTGACCAAATCTATGCACAGTAGTCCATATGCAGCCTAATGAAAGCCTTATATAATGGAACCATAATCTTCTTACTTCTACAATTTTAAAACCTTACACTTTACAACACTAAGCTGCCAATCTTACTGCTACACCCATTCACTGTCTGTTCATGTCCTCTTGTAAAGCCACATCTACTCTACTCCTCACAGCTATTCCCAACTTCACATCATATGCAAACAAAGAACTGAATATTTCCATTCAAAGCTTCCCCAATATCATTAACATACAAGTTAAACAGCAGTGATAGCCTCCGTAGTTTAGTCGGTATGGACGAAGCCCTTTGGTCAGAATGACCTGGTGAGTCAAATGGCCACATGAGTCAAATAATGTTAGTCAACCTCCTAGATAGGAAATGGCACTTGAATAGGATAGAATAAACAGCAATGGTCCTAAAATAGACCCTTTAGGCTGAAGAACTGCTACCTCATACATAACTTGATGATTGGTAGTAGAGGATTGGTGTAGTGGTGGAGACGGAGAGTTGTACAATACGTGTCCTCCCTCGATGAGTCTTCAGACTCCTTGGATGTGTCATGAATAATAATAATAATAATAACTTACCTATCAAATACCCAATCTCTAATCCAATGCACTAATCTATTATTATTATTCATGACACATCCAAGGAGTCTGAAGACTCATCGAGGGAGGACCTCCCACAAGGAGTCAAAAGACTCATTGTGGGAGGTCCTTCCAAGAAAACTGGGATGGTCCCTTGTCATTGCTCCTTCCCGCTGTTCCAATAAGCAAAAGAACTCCCCGGTGTCAACCCTGTAACTACCTATCGACAGTTTAAAAGTCTCATCTATTATCCAATTGCATCTGTTCCACTTTAACTGGCAACATATCAAAAGCCTTTACAGAATCAAAGTATACCACTGTGTATGCATCTCCTTGTCCACTTGCACTAATTACCTTATTGCAATAAGTAAGCAAATTACTAAAACATGTTCAACCTTTAGGCAAGCTGTCCATCAAAGAGAATGTCACTATTGTCAACCCAATTCTGAGCCTTGGTCCTCAATATCTCCAACATTTTAATCAGAAAACCTGACACACAGATTGTCCCCTATAATTTTTTATTATCATTACTATTATTCAGGCCTCCATGGAGTCAAAAGACTCATCGTGGGAGGTCCTTCCTAGGAAACACAAAGTCTATCAAGACTCATCGTGGGAGGTCCCTTCTAGGAAAACACAAAGTCTATCATACATTCCTTAAACTCATTGACCGTCTCACTCTCACCACTCTATCAGGCAATGCATTCCATGGCTCAACCGCCCTCCATGCAAAGAAACTACTCATACACAACTTGATGATTGGTAGTAGAGGGTTGGTGTAGTGGTGGAGACGGAGAGTTGTACAATAGGTGTCCTCCCTCGATGAGTCTTCAGACTCCTTGGATGTGTCATGAATAATAATAATAATAATAACTTACCTATCAAATACCCAATCTCTAATCCAATGCACTAATCTATTATTATTATTCATGCCTCCATGGAGTCAAAAGACTCATCGTGGGAGGTCCTTCCTAGGAAACACAAAGTCGATCAAGACTCATCACGGGAGGTCCCTTCTAGGAAACACAAAGTCTATCATATCATTCCTTAAACTCATTGACTGTCTCACTCTCACCACTCCATCAGGCAATGCATTTCATGGCTCAACCGCCCTCCATGCAAAGAAACTACTCCTCACCCTCTTGCTTACAGTTTACTTCCGTAATTTCCAGGGATAGGCCCCTTGTCATTGCTAAATCCCACTATTCCACCAAATGAAAGAATTCACCTGTAACCACCTCTCAACAGTTTAAAAGTCTCAATCATATTACCTCTCCTTCTTCTATCCACCAAACTCTGCAGTCCACATTCCCTCAGCCGATCCTCATAACTATCATTGTACAGTCCTGAAACCATCTTTGTTATCTGCCTTTGTACCCTTCCCACACTTAATTTATCCCCTTCAAATCCTGGAGACCAAACCTGAGAACAATACTCCGAGTGTGGTCTGATCAGGGTCTTATACAATGGAATGATAACTGTTTTATCTCTGCAGGTCAGTGTCGTTCTCATTATTGCAGCAATTCTCTGTGTTACCTTCACTACCTTTGCAATATGTCCCCTAAATTTCAGATTTCTATCAATCATTAACTGCTTGATCTCTTGTCTCCCCTACTTCCTCCAGTTTAACTCCTCCCATAGAGTATGCAGCATCCCATAGATGTGTCCCAAACCTCAAGACCTTACATTTTACTGCATTAAACTGACACCCCAATCATTTGCCCATCTGGCTAGCATATTCAAATCCTCTTGCAGGGCTATCACATCTGCACTATTACTAATAACCCTTCCCAGCTTTACATCATCCACAAGCAACTGAATATCCCCCTGCAATCCACTGACAATGTCATTGATATAAAGGTTAAACAATATAGGTCACAATACTGAGACCTATAGGACTCCCACTTGTAACCCTCTGCCTCCTTGAAACTGCCCCACCATACACAACTCTCTGATACCTATTAGACAGCTAATCCTAAATCCAGTTGACCAACTTGACATCCAAACCCATGCGGTGCAACTTAAATATCAGTTTATCATGTGGCACCCTGTCAAATGCCTTTGCTAAGTCCAAGAAAATGGCAGTATATGTTTTTCCCTCATCTACTGCTCTTGTAACTTTATTATAAAAGGCTAGCATATTACTAAAACAAGAGCATCCCTTAACAAATCCATGTTGACTCTCATAGATAACATTACCCTCATCTGCCCAATGTTGTATATGGTCCCTAACTAATTTCTCCAAGATCTTAACAACTACTGATGACACGCAAAGTGTCCTATAATTAGACTTCCAGTCTGCTACCACCATTATGCAATGGCACTATCTTACCTTCCTTACATTCCCTGGGCACCTTCCTGTAGCCAGACTTTCATTGAAAAGCCAGGTCAAAGGAGCTGTCATTTCTGTAGCACATTCTCTCAATACACATGGTGAAATACCATCCAGTCCCACAGCTTTACTGACATCCAGAGTACTCAGTATTTGGAACACACTCTCCTCCTGCACCCAAAACCTTGAACCTGCCCTATCCCTCTAGTATTAAAATTTACTCCTCCAGGATGAAATACACCAATAAAGTGTTCATTGAACAATTCCACTATGCCCTCTGCATCAGTCACTCTATTCCCATTTTTATCTCACAATATCATTCTTCCACAATCATTTCTCCTCCTACTGGCCACATAGCTAAAAAATAAGAAATAAAAAAATATAATAATTTGAAGCCTGAGTCTTATCATCTCCCTTATGAAGCAGTACAGTCTTGCCTTCCTTCCACTCTTTTCAAACTTTTGCATGTTAAATGAGTATTTAACATGCAGATAATAGACTTATGTGCTGGTTTACATTCATGTTAAAGTCCTATGAAGGCAATCCTCATAGGACTTCAGTCTGAATTTATTCTAATCTCATTTCTTCCACTTATTGTTTCTTTTGTGTTTTATTGCAATGTTAACATTGTATTGTCGAAATGTCTCTGCGACAGAAATGAAATATTAAATTGATTAAAACTGTTGTTTAATTATTTATCTTATTCTTTTACCATTTTCACTGACTAATATCATCCTTCTATTAATCTATCTTTCTTCTGCTGGCTGCATATTGAAAGAACTCCATAAGTTTATTTATTTATTTATTAGCTAATTGCTCCTGCTGCAATTTTGCTTCCTTACAGAGTAAGTAACATGAATGTTTTTTGTACTCTCATTTAACCGATTATTGCTTCCCACCTTATGCTTCCCCCCCATAATGCTTCTTTCTCCAGATTGCATGCTTAATACACTCTGAAACATTCAGACATTTCTTCTGCTAGATAGTTCTTGAACAGCACCTGAACAGCATTGATCTCTCTTCCACCCAACTCCTCATTCCATGATAGAGATCCAAGCTGTCTCCTGAGGATTTTCATAATCAAAAGCCATATTGTTCCACATATATGCTATCCTCACAGAGGTCCTCATATAACTGGTAAGTAACCACCCAGTGTAAAATTACTTTGTGGTCGCCTCACTAAGCAGAGGGAGATTTGACACCTCATTTATAATGACATCCTCTGATGAGATGATATAATCCAAGATCCTCGCATGCTCTCTATTACTAATTTCCTTACATGATGCTACCTCATCATCCCAATCTATATTTCCATAATTAAAATCAGGCTACAGTGTGGCTCAACTTCAACATCCCCCTTCAGTACATGCGCTATGCCATTCTAATGCATGCAAATTAATAGAAGAGCATGTGTAGTCTGTGCCATTATATTTAGCTGTAGCAATGGTTGATGTTGGAAGAAAAGACGTTCATTGTTGAGCATTATTTTCGTTCACAGAGTTAGCAGAGCAAATGCTCCAAGCCTAAAACATCTTTGTGAGCAGTTTGTTCCTTGAAGGAACGGCTACTCCACCATGACCTGCCAAGATGACAGAGAACCTTCACATGTTCTACAAAACCTGTCTTGAAAGACAAAGTGAAAGATCCACTTTAAGCATGTAATCTACCATTGTTTATTCGACCAAGATTCCATCGATATCATCATGTGTAAATATATATTTCTTTGTTAATAAACTCATTTACTCCATAATATATATTGTTATAGTTATTCAATACTGTTTATTTTGTGCTATACTGTATAACGATCATTCTTTTTCTATTTGATTTTTCTAATTTCCTTATACATTTCATTGTCACTGTTCTTCATACATTACCAGATCTATAGTAATATCTAGCTATATATTTCATTCTAATCCACCTCTACCTCATATTGCTCAACTCCCCCACCCCCTTGCATTGGTAAAACTCCTTTTATATCATCAACAGCAATTCATCTCTTTTTTTTTTTTTTTTTTTTGGCTTTGTTCATTTATACCCTGGTTTAGATGGTATTCCCATTTTTGGAAACAGGCCTGGAACTCTTCTTCCAAATATTCTTGAGTTCCTTTATCACATTATGCTGGATATCAGCGATGTCAGAAAATCTTTGTCTTTTTAGCGCAGTCTTTAATTCTAGAAACAGCCAGAAAGCACAGGGAGCTAAGTTGGATGAATAAACAGGATGATCTAATTCAATAATCGATTTTTTGGCCAGAATCTCTCCGCTACAGTGCACTTCTCTCTTCATCCTGACCATGCCTGGGGAGTAGTGTTAGTGTCGCAAGTGATAGAGGCATTGTTTTGAGCTATGCTAGAAAAAGTGTTTTTAAATTAAAGTATAATGATGCTTTTTATCTCAAATTATGCTGAAGTTGTGCTTCGGTTAGATATGGGTGTCCTTCAGTGGTGTTATTGTCGAAACTTTGTTGTATATATTGTGTTTTCGCTGCTGTTTGATGCACTACCTCAGAGTTTAAAGATGCCATCCATCAAGAAACATACGTCAGCAGTTCAGAGGACTTCTACATGAAAATCTAGCTCAGCCTTGGATTTTTCACAGTGGATATGCTGCTGAAACTGCTATATGTATGTGCCAAAGAAAGTGAAGGATCTGTGGCTGTTTGGCTAAATGAGAAGAATGAAAATGTCGACATACATAAGAAGTATCGGGATAGACTGGAGCAATTCAGAATGGAAGGTCATAAGCATTTGAAGAAGTTACTGTTTTCTGAAAAAGGTGAAGTAATTGGGCAGGGAAACTAAAATTGAAAAGGTTGAGTGTAAGAGGGAGAAACTTATGCAGTGAACGTATATTTGTTGATCCTTATTTGCTGAATAAATTGCAGAATAGAGTGGATAAAAATTGGCATGGTACTACTGAAATTAGTGACATGTATATCAGTTCTAAAGCTGGTACAAGAACTAAAGGGAATCAGCAATTTTTGTATACTAATGCAAGAAGCATTCTCAATACGAGGGAAGAATTTTTGGCAATTGTCAGTGCAATCTCACCAAAAGAGTTGTAGGCATTAGTGAAACTTGGCTGTCAGCAGAAGATGTGGTTACTGGAATTGAATGTGATGGGTACAGCATTTTCAGGGAGGATAGAGAAGATAGAATGGGGGGGGGGGGGAAGAATACTGTTAATGATAGCTAATGAATCACAGCCAAAGAAAGTAGTATATCAAAAGGATAGACATGTGAATTATAGTTCATTTGAGCGGTCTGGTGTGTGAAATAATGACCAAAGTTGCTGCTATAAGCCAGGCAGGGGGTAATATTGAATTCATGCATCAGCAAATTAGTGCAATGAGTGCAGGGTTAGTGATTATTATGGAAGATTTTAATTGTGGTGATATCAATTGGAAGGAGGAAATATCACGTGCAAAAAGGAAATGGAATTCATACATTTTCTAAGAGATAATTACTTGAAACAGCACATAACTAAAGGGACACGTGGTGTGAGAGTGTTGGACATGGTCATTGGTTCAGAGGACATATACGTAAGTCAGGTGTCCTCGTTACCTCCAACTGGTGAGAGCAATCATGTGGTATTTCTTGGGAGGTTGCAAAATTTGTGGATTTCTCTTTTAAGAAGGGAGTGAGTAATTATAACAAGCTTTAGAGTGAGCTTACAGCCGTCCCATGGCAGAACATATTGCAGGGGAAAGATGTTAGCAGTGCTTGGGATAAAATCAGCAGGTATCTAAGGAAGGCAATATCAGAATGTATTCTCATGGTCAGGAAGACAAACAAGGTAGGCATTAGATGAATGAGTAGTAGTAGTATCAGGCTTGATCTGCAAAAATAGAAAATGTTATGTAGAATTTACATGGAGAAAGGCAATCATTACACCCATGAGCAGTACAAGGCTCAAGCTAGGAAGGATACCAGCATAGTAAGAAAAGCTAAATCAGATTATGAGAAGACCTTAGCCAAGGAGAACAAGGGTAACCCCAAAGAGTTCTTCCACTATGTGGCAAGTAAAAGGAAGAATGACTTTGGAAGGATGACCTTAGTGGGTGCTGATGGTATTGAGGTGACCAATTCAGATGTAATAGAAGAGTTACTGAGTGATCACTTTTCAAAAGTCTATCACCTAAGCGAGGATATCTCTGTACCTGTAGCAATAACTAATGTGAGAATTGACGTTAATAAATCAGAGGTACTTAGTATATTGCAGAATTTAAATGCAAACACTGCTGTAGGTTTAGATGGAATATCAGCTCGGGTGTTGCATGAACGTGCAAAGGAATTGTCAATGCCTCTTACTTGGTTATTTAACTTAGGTTTGAACTCTGGTATGGTCCCTAGGGAGTGGAAGGAAGAAAAATGGAGTTCCTTTGCATAAAGGTGGATCTAAGACTGCAGTAGTTAATTATAGACCAATCACAATCAAGAGAATAGTAACGATTATTACCTTAATGCAACTTAATAACAACTTAATAGTAAGGCTACTAGTATAGGAAAATATGACTTCTGCATTACTTCAACCTTGGTATCACCTCTGGTTCTGGCTCCCACTGAAGAGATCTCAATAAAGGTCGAAACCAATCTAGGTAGTGACCCTTCCCTTAATGCATAGCATTATACATGTCAGCAAGGAGATGTGCTCTGCATTATGAGACACAAAGGCAAGTGATGAGAAGTTATACCACCTTTGCCACGAGTTGTCCCAGTCCTAAAAATACTTCAGGCGCAAACTTCATTTTGCTTACACTCGGATAAAGGATTAAACCAAATATATAACTGGTCGCATAGCCAAGTGAAAAAAACTTCCAACAACCTATCTCCAATCCAGAGTAATTTAATAATAGGGTGCGACACCTTTTGTCAACTGGTATAGGAAAATATGACTTTTGCATTACTTCAATCTTGGTATCACCTCTGGGTCTGGCTCCCACTGAAGAGATCTCAATAAAGGTCGAAACCAATCTAGGTAGTGACCCTTCCCTTAATGCATAACATTATATATGTCCATGTCCATAAGGAGATACGCTTTGCATTATGGAATACTAAGACAAGTGATGAGAAGTTATACCACCTTTGCCACGAGTTGTCCCAGTCCTAAAAATACTTCAGGCGCAAACTTCATTTTGCTTACACTCGGATAAAGGATTAAACCAAATATATAACTAGTCGCATAGCCAAGTGAAAAAAACTTCCAACAACCTATCTCCAATCCAGAGTAATTTAATAATAGGGTGCGACACCTTTTGTCAACTGGTATAGGAAAATATGACTTTTGCATTACTTCAATCTTGGTATCACCTCTGGGTCTGGCTCCCACTGAAGAGACCTCAATAAAGGTCGAAACCAGTCTGAGTAGTGACCCTTCCCTTAATGCATAACATTATATATGTCCATGTCCATAAGGAGATACGCTTTGCATTATGGAATACTAAGACAAGTGATGAGAAGTTATTCCCCCTTTTGCCACGAGTTGCCCCAGTCCTGAAAATACTTCAGGTGCAAACTTCATTTGCTTACACTTGAATAAAGGATTAAACCAAATATATAATTGGTAGCATAGCCTAGCGAAAAAATTTCCAACAACCAGAAAATGGTGTATGGAGGAGCAGAGTCCAAGATAAGGCAGATGACCAGTGGTGTGCCTCAGGGGTCTGTGCTTGGGCCGTTATTGTTTAATTTATACAGAAATGATATAGGAAATAGCTTGAAGTGAGATATTCAGTTGTTTGCTGATGATGCAAAGTTGGGTAGCGCAATGAAAAATCAAGCTGATGTTAAGAGTTTGTAGGATGATTTAAATAAGCTGGCAAAATGGACAAAATGTAATGGATGTCAGTTTAATGTGGAAAAGTGTAAAGTTATGCATTTTGGGAATAAAAGATTACCAGCTGTGTACTACTTTGATGGAATGGCACTCTAAAAGATTATTGATGCTAGGGACTTGGGGGTGTTGGTAGATAGGGAGATGAAGTTCAGAGGACACATTGCTAAGGTGTCCAAGATCTCACATAGGATTACTTGGTTACTGAAGAACATACTAACATCCAGAGATAAAGAGGTTATTATTCCCCTTTATAAGGTGTTGATACTTCATTTGGATTACTGTGCTCAAGTCTGGTCACCTGAATTCCTTGGAGATGAGGGGGTTGTGGAGAGGGTTCACCCTCTCCACAACCTCCTCATCTTCAAGGAGAGTGACTAAGTTGGTGAGTGATGTAAAAAATGCTCCCTACATTGATAGTTTGAGAGCTTGGATTGCAGAGGTTGGCTGATAGGTGGAGAAGAGGGGGATATGATAGAAACATTTAAATTACAAAGGTTTTTATAAGATTGATGCAGGGGAAATATTTCAGCTGTGCGATAGTGATGGAAGAACACGAGGTCATCCCTGGAAATTAAGGAAAAGTGTGGTTAGTAAGAGTGTGAGAACTAGATTGTTCGCCTGGAGGATGGTGAATGAGTGGAATGCATTGCTGACTCAGTTGCGAGTTCTTCGTCTGTAAATGAATTCAAGAAGAGATATGATAGATATTGCTTTGATAGTTTGGGTCTTCCGCGATGAGTCTACTGACTCCATGGAGATACCCGTAATAATAATAATGCCTTTTTCCTTGATCTTGACTCTGATTTTTATTTATATTCATATCATCCCCACTGTTTTGCACTACATCGTTTTGCTGCTTCCTCATCATACACTTGATATTCCATGCTGTGGATGAACAGGAAGAGGATGTATATCCTCTTCCTGTTCATCCACAACATGCTTCTGAACCTCTCTCTGACTATTGGTGGTACTAATTTCATATGAATACTGTGTACTCTTAGTAAACAATAATTGTTCAAACACCAAACTCATTGAAATGCATTCCATCAGCTGTGAACCATTCTAACTTCCCTTTGAATTCATTCCAAACATTCACAAATTGAACACTCTCCACCTGACACAATTCAGCTATCTTGTTGTTCAGTATCATAGCTCTCCTTCTTTAACATTGAATTTCCTCCATATACATAACTTAATTCCTCTTTTTCATTAACTTCTGCCTAAGCTCTTCCACGTCACTTGTATTATTACTGTCACAAGCACTTCCATCCATTTTCTGATTATTTCTGGTAACACCGTTCTCATTTTTGGAACATTCTAGCTTTTCATTGCACTTCTTGCATATTATAATATGTTCCTTTTTATTGTTCAATCCAGATTTATTACTAAGCTCTTAACTACTACACATTGTACACAGATGGCAGAGCAACAACAGGCAATTTGAGCATGACTGTATTTCTTAACATTCAAAGCATCTCAGTGTATTAAAGATGTAAACCCTAACATAGCCATTAAGATATTCTGTTTTTATAGATGTTGAATATTTAGATGTGTTAAATGTAAGGATGATATTCCTGGTCAGACCTATGTACATGTCACAATACATGTCATACCTGTCACTCCTTATTCTTTAAATTCTGGCAACTCTCCTCATCTTAAAAAGCAAGGCGATCCCATTCTGATATCACATCTCTGGAAAAAATGAGTATAAACACTCATTAGGCATTGCTGTACTTGGTGTCTCTCTCTCTCTCTCTCTCTCTCTCTCTCTCTCTCTTGAATATTGCTCATAGTAGTTTTTCTGAGTGTTGCTGATATGTTTCCACAAGAATATCAACAGGTCATAGTTTTTTTTACTGTTTTGAAAGATTATGACAATCCTAAACTTTTTTGAATAATGAATTCTGACATTTTTCATACTGGCCTCTTGCTCATTGCATGGATGATGTATTTAATTATGTGTGTCAGACAGTTTTGTTTCCTGTTTCTGTTATAGAATGACATACACATGGTATCTGAACTTGGTTGAAACCTTGTGACAATCAGATTTGAGGATATAGAATTCATGCTCAAAGAGATTTTTGGTTCAACTCAGGGTTCTTTACATTCCATAGAGCTACACATGAATGCCTATTATCCAGCACACAATAAATGCCTTCTAAAGTGGAATGCCAAGGTTACTCTGAATGCTATACCAGAATTGCAGCAAGCCTTGCGCTCTGTTCCCAGACCACAGAACACCACTGACCCACAGGCAATCCCACTGATCCTGGCTAGGCCATCTAGGACCATCCATCATGTGGTACTTTTGCCCAAATGATGCTAAAACAATTCTTGATTACTACCAAGAAATGTGCACTGCTTTGGCATGACTCTCAGTAGCCTCCAGTGATGACAGTCTAAAAGACAGAGTGAAAAAAACCTGGGAGTAGAGAAGTAGAGAAAAGAATACAGGAAGAAAGAAAAAGGCCCTTCCACCATGAAACAAAACATGGAGGAGTGTTCATTCAGAGATTGAACAGAGAAATGAATGTGTGTGACACTACGAATACACTTTCAACTACTAGTAAGTTAAGTGAATAATTTTAGAAATACATTAGTCAAACAAATATAGAAAAAAGAAACAGTACAAAGATAAAAACTCAAACATCACAAATATACTACTTCATTCAAAAAACAATCCAGTTTTTTAAAAAAATTAAATTCATATCAGAAATGTTCTAAACACTAAATTTCAGTGTAGGTTTCAGAAATGTTTATGTATATGCAAGCAAAGTTAATTCATTCCACTTGTCAGCAGTAACTGTTTTCCCCAAGTCCCTTAAATCCCTTTCCCTTGGTTACAATACTAAAAGTTTTTCCTCCAAGTTCTTTATTATTATTATTATCATAAGACCCCCCCCCATGGAGTCACAGACTCATCTACGAGATCCCTTTTATCATATATACACACACACACAGCTCATCATACTGTGCCTTCAACACATCCAAATTCTCTGCAGACACATGCTCTCAGGCAATGCATTCCAATCATTCACACTTCTCCATACAAGAAATCTGCTTCTCACTCCCTTGCTCACACTCTCCTTATACAGCTTCCAGGGATCACTTGTTGTTTCCCCTCAACCTTAATCCTATAACAAATATGTACGAACTTGTAAATCTCTATCATATCATTCCTCTTCCTTCGATCCACTAGACTCTGCAGATTGCTTCGTCTCAACCTTTCTTCATATTCAACATTCCAGAGATCACAAGCTATTTTGGTCAATTGCCTCTAGACCTTCTCTAACATCTCTTCATCCTTTTTAAAAATCAGGTGACCAAATCTTCTCATAGTAGTGCATATGTGGCCTAATCAGAACCTTATACAATGGAACTAGAATCTTCTTGCTCATATAAGTCAGTGTCCCCCACATTCACTATCAGAATTCAATGTGTTGTCCTTACAATTTTGGTGACATGTCCTCTAAATTTTAGATATTTATCCACAATCACCCTAAGATCTCTTATTTCCTCCACCTCCAACAATATATATATCCACCAAGAGTAAATTCTACATCCCATCTTTGTTTCCAAATTTTCCAAATTGTTTTCCAAATCTCCAATCCAATGCAATAGTCTAATATCCAACCCCTTCTGCTCTAATTTGACTACCAACTTATCATGTGGTAATCTAATAAAAGCATTTGCACAGTCTAAGTATACTACTGTGTATCCATCTCCCATGTCCAATGCTGATGTCATCTTATTGTAATAAGTAAGTAGATTACTAAAACATTACCTTCCTTTAGCAAATCTGTGCTGTCCATCAACCTAATTCTGCATCCTGATTCTCACCAGCCCTTCCAACACTTTAACCACAACACCTAACGCATAGATTGGCCTATAATTTGATGGTTGAATTTTGTCACCTCCTTTATGAAGCAGTACAATTTTGCTTTCCCATTGGAACTTGACCCAATGTAAGACTCACATTAAACATAATATATGTCAAGGAAGATGTCAACTCCCTGGCGCATTCCTTCAAAATACACAGTGATATATCATCCAGTCACACAGCCTTATTAATATTGAGTTTCCTTAATTACTCATACACCTCTTTCCTTACTCACAGTAGGTTTCTCCTTCTGACCATCCACTGCTCTCAAATTCTCCATGATGTTCACATTCACAAGAATGTAAGACTTTTATGTACTGCCGAAGAAGTCCTCACTGCTGGCAACCACCCAGGTAATCACTTCATGGCCACTCTTCCCAACTGGAGGGTGATTTGACACTTCAATTTATAATAACACCCTGTGATGAGATGAGATGATCAAATCCAAGACTCTCAAATCCTCACGTGCTTACATACTGCCTGAGATAGTTGTCCCTGAAAACCTCAAGAAACTTATTTTCTTTACTTCCAGTTGCTATCTCATCTATATTGTCTATATTGTCTTAATTAAATCACCCATAATGATCACCCCTTTTCCCATTTGCTTGGCTAATTTGCTTATACATTTCCTGGTCACTATCCTCCACAATTCACACATGGGGATGAAATTTGTCATGCTCTTACCAATACATCTCTTTAAATACTCATTTTTTTTAGTGTTTTCAACTTATTAAGTTTTATGTATATTGTTTTTTATTATTATTATTATTTTCCAGTCCCCCCCCATGGAGTCACAAGACTCATCATGGGAGGTCAACACTAGTGAAAATAAAGTCTATCATAGCACTACTTAAAATCATCCACAATCTGCAAGCTCACCACCCTCTCAGGAAATACATTCCATGCTCTTACCACTCTCCATGCAAAAAACTTAGTTCTTACTCTTTTTCTCACCATCTCCTTTTGCAGCTTCCAGGGATGGCCTCTTGTGCTTGTTCCATTCCCTTGTTCTATCATATGAAAAAATCTCCTCGGTGTTAATATGATAATAACCCTTCAACAGCTTAAATGTCTTGATCACATCACCCCCCCCTTCATCTTCTATCCACCAAGCTCTGCAGCCTATCCTCATAATCAACATTGTATAGTCCTGACATCATTTTTGTTGTCTGTCACTACATTCTCTCCAAGGTTACTTCATTCCCCCTCAAATCCTGGTGACTAGATCTGAGCAGAGAAATCCAGATGTGGTCTGATTGAAGTTTTATACAATGGAACAACACGCTTTTATCTCTTGTGGTCATTGTTCTCCTCAACATTGCCACAATTCTCTGAGATGTCCTCACAACCGTTGCGATATGTCCTTGGAACTTTAAATCTCTATCCACAATCACTCCAAGATCCAATTGTTTCCTCCACTTCTTCTAGTGTAACTCTACCAAGTGAGTATGACGCATCCTTTCGTGGATCCCAAATTCTAAAACCTTACATTTAGTTGCATCAAAATCCCATCCCCATACCTTTTTCCAACCTTTCATCTTATTCAAATACTCTTGAAGAGCCAAAACATAGCACTATTACTAATAACCCTCCCAAGCTTTACATCATCATTACAGGACTACAGGTTAGACATTGACATAAACATTGAACAGCAATGGTGCTAGAACTGATTTTTTACAGCAACATTATTTCCTTTTATACGGAAACTTCCATGCATAGATGTGTACGTACGCACACATCTATGCATGGAAGCATACATGTGCATGCACACATATCAAATTCTTGATATGTACTCTCAAGGGTTGTAAAGGATACTAGTATTATACTACATGAAAAATTTATATTATTACGAAGTTCCTTAAAAATTGTCCTCCAAATATGTCTGTTATATGCCAGGACTCCCAATACTGTGAATTCTTATATTTTGGTATTCTAAGACACCTTTAACTGCATCCATCCATTTTAATCTTGGTCATCCTCTGGTCTTTTACCTGCCATCAAACAATACTTTGCTCATTTTTCCCTCACCCATTCTGTTTAAGTGACATACTACCTCAAATTACTTATGCTCAAAATCAAGTCCCTTTCTAATATCTTTATTTTAATATGATTCTGCCATTGATTCCATCTTTTTCATGCCCCTAATTTTTCTTAGAAATCACATATCTGTGGTCTCCAGTCTTTGATAATAGGGTTTTCTTTTAACCCAGCTCTCAGATCCATAAATTAAAATTGGTTTTTGAACACTGTCTTGTATACTGATAGTTCAGTGTTCTAAAAAATTTCTCTCTTATACCATATGAATTTATTCAGTTGACTCCCCACCATACCAGATTTGCTAATTCTATTGTATATTTCCATATTTAATTTGTCACCTTCACTAAAAACTTTGCCTAAATAGCTGAAATATTTTACTTGTTCTATAAATTCTCCATTTAGATTGCTGTGGAAGTTTCTATATTCCTGCCTATTTTCATAATTTTGGTATACTTATTGCTGATTTTTGTGGCATATTTGGTACAGCAGTTATTCAATTTAGTTAACATGTTCGCTGCCATGCTCCTTGGGCATAGTTTGTTATCGCACACCAAGCACTTTCACTTCTACAAGGTCAGTACAAGTTATCTCGTAGCTGGCTTATCAGACAGAATTTTGTTCATATGCCAGCTACGAGTAATCTAGTATCACCCCCCACCTATGTCTTACATGCACTCATGACTGTGTAACTTGAGTTCAGAGTCAGTGATGTTCAGCATTCAGTGCAGTAAGGTTTATTGCGTAGTCTTACAATTATTTAAAATTATATAAATAAAAACTTTAAATTACGCCATGGCCAGTAAAAGAAAGCTTACTGATGAAGAATTAGAAACTTACGCTAATATGAGCGATGATGAATAGAATGAATTATTTGGTTCCGATTCTGAAGATTATTATAATCCTACAGACAACTCTAGCAATGACTCAGATGATGATATATTGTATATAAATATATGTATATGTTGAAAAAACTTCAAAAAATTGTTTTATTTGCATTAATAAATAGACAGTTTATGCAACAATACCTCTTATAATATACTATACTTTTGCTGCAATTATTTTCCTTCTACCAAGCCCCCAGATGTGCTCTCCACTTTATTCGCAAGCCAAGGATCCAAATTAACATGCTTATACTATGGGTTAACTTGTGCTTGGCATAGGAGGTCAGTAATCAACATACAAGTATATTCATAGTTGGTATATGAGCCTCACAAGCTGCCTCATAGTTGGCAGTGAACATGTTAAAGAAACATACCGTTATTATTATTTTTACATGACACCTCCAAGGAGTCAAGAATTCATTGCAGGAGGGCACTCTATTCCACTCAGCTACATACATCTTACCATTTCTCCTACTACTTAATTCTCCTACTACACACTTACCATCAACACTATTTAACACCTATCACCACCACCACAAAAAACAGTATTTTGTCTGTAAACTGCCTGTATATTGTGGGATGAAAAATCCTTTTCTGGAGAAAAATCCCAGTGCCTGATATATGAGATCAGGTAACTCACCTACACATGAAAAAGCCCATATAAAGATTCTTCTCATAATGATGAGTATATAATTTAGGCCTTTTCCAATTGAAGGGCACAATATACCATTGTTCTTCTAATTGTGCTTCTGATGATATAAGTGGATTTATTTAGTAGTATAACATTCTGCATCAAGTAAAGAGCCGAAATTAACATTCCAATTTTGATATCAGATCTGCCACTTTCCTCATAATGTAATCCATATAGATTCAACAACTCTTACTTTACCTCCTTCAATTCTAAATGTTGTCGTACAACTTAAATATAGACTGCATCAATTGGTACAATGCCCCATTTACACTGTAAAATTGTAGTTGGTTTTTTTTTTTTTTTTTTTTTTTTTTTTTTTAAAGAAAAAGAGCTTTTCTCTCATATCTTATATACATTATCATATTCCTATGTCCTTGCAACTAATTGACTAAGTAAAAACCTGATCTTGACAAACCTTATATGGCCTTGTTCCAAGCTTCTTCTTATCCGGGTTTCTCTGACAGTTTTATTATTATTATTATTATTATTATTATTATTATTCAGGCCTCCAAGGAGTCAAAAGACTCATCGAGGGAGGTCCTTTCTAAGACATAAAGTCTGTCAAGACTCATCGAGGGGAGGTCCCCCCCTGAGAAACACAAAGTTTATCATACCACTCCTTAAACCCACTGACCGTTCTCGCTCCCACCACTCCATCAGGCAATGCATTCCACGGCTCAACCACCCTCCACACAAAGAAACCACTCCTTACCCTCTTGCTCACAGTTTCCTTTCGTAACTTCCAGGGATGGCCTCTTGTCATCACTCCTTCCCGCTGATCAACCAAGCGAAAGAACTCCCCAGTGTCAACCCTGTAACCACCTCTCAACAGTTTAAAAGTCTCAATCATATCACCTCTCCTTCTTCTATCCACCAAACTCTGCAGTCCACATTCTCTCAGCCGATCCTCATAACTATCCTTGTACAGTCCTGAAACCATCTTTGTCATCCGTCTTTGTATCCTTTCCACAGTTAATTTATCCCCTTCAAATCCTGGGGACCAAATCTGAGAACAATAGTCCAAGTGTGGTCTGATCAGAGACTTATACAACGGAATGATAACCCTCTTATCTCTGCAGGTCAGTGTCCTTCTCATAATAGCAGCAATCCTCTGTGTTACCTTCACCACCTTTGCAATATGTCCCCTAAACTTCAGGTTTCTATCAATCATCAACCCCAGATCTCTTGTCTCCCCTACTTCCTCCAGTATAACTCCTCCCATAGAGTATGCAGCATCCCATCGATGTTTCCCAAACCTCAAGACCTTATATTTTGCTGCATTAAACTGATAGCCCCATTCATTTACCCATCTATCTAGCTTATTTAAATCCTCTTGCAGGGCTACCACATCTGCACTATTACTAATAATCCTTCCAAGCTTCGCATCATCCGCAAACAACTGAATATCCCCCTGCAATCCACTGGCTATGTCATTGATATAAAGGTTAAACAATATAGGTCCTAGTACTGAGCCCTGTGGGACCCCACTTGTAACCCTCTGCCTCCTGGAAACTGCTCCACCATACACAACTCTCTGATACCTATCAGACAGCCAATCCTGAATCCAGTTGACCAATCTGACATCCAGACCCATGTGCTGCAACTTAAATATCAGCTTATCATGTGGCACCCTGTCAAATGCCTTCGCCAAGTCTAAGAAAATTGCAGTATATGCCTTTCCCTCATCTAATGCTCTTGTAACTTTATTATAAAAGGCTAGCATATTGCTAAAACAAGAGCGTCCTTTCACAAATCCATATTGATTCTCACAGATAACATTACCCTCATCTGCCCAATGCTGTACACGGTCCCTCACTACTTTCTCCAAGATCTTAACAACTACTGATGACACACAGACTGGCCTATAATTAGACACTTCCAGTCTGTTACCACCCTTATGCAATGGCACTATCTTACCTTCCTTCCATTCCCTGAGCACCTTTACCAAAGCCAGACTTTCATTGAAAAGCCACGTTAAAGGTATTGTCAATTCCCTAGCACATTCTCTCAAAACTCGTGGTGAAATACCATCCAGTCCCACAGCTTTACTGACATCCAGAGTACTCAGTATCTGAAACACACTCTCCTCCTGTACCTCCAGACCTCGAACCAGTCCTATCCCTCTAGCATTAAAACTGACTCCTCTAGGATGAAATACTCCAATAAAGTGTTCATTGAACAATTCCACTATGTCCTCTGCATCAGTCACTCTATTCCCATTGTTATCCCACAATATCATTCTTTCACAGTCATATCTCCTCCTACTGGCCACATAGCTAAAAAATTCCCTAGGATTTTCTTTGGATCTTAGGGCCAATCTCCTCTCATATTCCAGTTTCGCTTTCCTTACCACACGAGTCACTCTTCTGGCCTGTGTCTTATATTCCTCATGCATCTCTTCACCTGTCTCCTTATATCTCTTCCATAGCCTCTTTTTCGCATGCAATTCCTGTTTAATATTGTTTGTCATCCACTTTACTCCAAATTGCGCCCTCTTCTTCACTCGTGGTATACAACTTACCATTGCTGATAACAAATATTCTTTCACAATTTCCCACGCACTGGTGATATCCCGGCCTTCCAATTCCTCCCTCCATGAAACTTCCCGAAGTTATCGTCTCTTTGATACTCTTGCATGTCTATTCATTTTCCAAGTCAAAACCATATGGTCACTCTCTCCAACTGGTGGGAGAGACGTCAACTCAGTTATTATCAACTCTTCTGATGCTATAACCAAATCCAAAATTTTTGAACCTCTTGTTCCCTCTGTTACATGTTGCCTAAGACATTTGTCCCTCAAGAATTCTAGAAATTCCATTCCCCTATTGTTACATGCATCTTCCTCTCTCCAATTTATACTACTGAAGTTAAAATCTCCCATAACAATCATTCTTCTTGCACTTGCCAAACTTAGCTGTCTAAACATCTCCTGGTCCCCATCCTCTGTGCTCCTGGGTCTGTAGCAACACCCCACTAAATATCCTGTCTTGCCTACCTCTACCTCACACCATACGCTCTCAAAATCATTTGTCTCACTACCTTCCAAATTCTCCACTCTTAGAGGACATAGGTCATCACTTATCATAAGCAGCACCCCACCACCACGCTTTCCCCTCCTATCCTGGCGAAAAATGCTATACCCAGCGACTTCTATTCCTGTTTTTATATCCCCTTCTGTCAACCATGTCTCAGTGATCGCAATAATTTTTGGCCAGGCTGATGCTATCTGCGCCACCAATTCCTCTCCCTTATTCCGGATACTCCTGGCATTAGTATACAGCATATAAATGCCATTGTTTCTATACCCAGCATTATCCCTTCTAGACTCCACTGGGCTCAGTCTTACCTGACATTGTCTCCCTTCTCCAAAGTATCCATTCTCACAAGAGGCTACCCCTGCTATCATCCTCCCTGGGACACACTGACTCGTTCAGAATAGCAATCTCTCCAGATGCCTACGTCCTTCCTCATTCAAATGTAAACGGTCTCTCGCAAACAACTCCTCTCTTTCCTCAAACGCACTCCAAGCATCCACATATACCAGTCCTGTCTTGTCACACATTCTCGCTATTATGCCATTCAATATCACCGCTCTTCTGCTCAGCTCATCATTATCATACCTAGGCAACACGCACACTATTTTTCCTCTCTCTGTCTTCTTCCATACAGTCTCAAGCAAAAATCTCATATCTCTCGCTGCCCGACTTACATTACCACTCAAGTCATTCGTTCCTACCATCACAATCATCTCATCCACCCTTTCACTTCTCTTAATTGCCATAGCCACCCTTTCTATTGTTCCTCCTGGCAAACACTCCTCACGCATCCTATCCTGAACACCACAGATCATTGAGTCACCATACATTATACCTCTTACCATTCCATCGCTCCTATTGTTTCCATTCTCTCCTCTTCTTTTATTCCCATACCTCTCTCTTCTACTGTTTCCATTCTCTCCTCTTCTAGCACTCCCATACATCTCTCTCATTCCCTCTCTCCTACTGTTTCCATTTTCTCCACTTCTAGCACTTCCATATCCCTCTCTCATTCTGTCTCTCCTACTACTGTTTCCATCCGCTCGTCTTCTAGCATTCCCATACCTCTCTCTCATTCCATCTCTCCTACCGTTTCCATTCTCTCCTCTTCTAGCACTTCCATATCTCTCTCTCATTCCGTCTCTCCTACTGTTTCCATCCTCTCGTCTGCTAGCATTCCCATACCTCTCTCTCATTCCCTCTCTTCTACTGTTTCCAATCTCTCCTCTTCTATCACCCCCATACCTCTCACTCATACTCCTTAAATTCTCTCTCTCTCCTACTCTGAATCGCCTTGCATTCATCTCTTCCATTCTCCTAATCTTATCTTTCATACTTCTGCTCTCATTCACTAGACATTCCACCTCCTCTTTCAACTCATCTATCTCCCTCTGCAGGTCAGTCACTCTTAATCTAAATTCACTCTTCCAAACAAAACCATCTCCTAAACTTCCACAGTCACTCACACCTTCCACACTATCAACCATTATTTTCTCATTCTCTCCTATCATACTACTTAGCTTCTTTTCAAGTATGCTTGCATAATCTTACCTGGAGCACTCAGTAAGAAAATTCCTTTGTACTTTTACATTATAATTATTATTATTAACATTCAGTTTTATTTTCTTTCCTTTTTTTTTTATTTTTTATTTTATAGGTGAATAGTATTATTATTATTATTATTATTATTATTATCCAGGCCTCCTTGGAGTCAAAAGACTCATCGTGGGAGGTCCTTCCCAAGAAACACAAAGTCTATCAAGACTCATCGAGGGGAGGTCCACCCCCTAAGAAACAAAGTCTATCATACCACTCCTTAAACCCATTGACTGTTCTCGCTCTCACCACTCCATCAGGCAATGCATTCCATGGTTCACCCACCCTCCATGCAAAGAAACCACTCCTCACCCTCTTGCTCACGGTTTCCTTTCGTAACCTCCAGGGATGGCCTCTTGTCATCGCTCCTATCTGCTGTTCAACCAAGTGAAAGAACTACCTAGTATGTAACCACCTTTCAACAGTTTAAAAGTCTCAATCATATCACCTCTCCTTCTTCTATCCACCAAACTCTGCAGTCCACATTCCCTCAGCCAATCCTCATAACTAAGATTGTACAGTCCTGAAACCATCTTTGTTATCTGCCTTTGTACTCTTTCCACAGTCAATTTATCCCCTTCAAATCCTGGGGACCAAATCTGAGAACAATAGTCTAAGTGTTGTCTGACCAGAGTCTTATGCAATGGAATGATAACCCTTTTATCTCTGCAGGTCAGTGTCCTTCTCATTATTGCAGCAATCCTCTGTGTTACCTTCACCACCTTTGCAATATGTCCCCTAAATTTCAGGTTTCTATCAATCATCAACCCCAGATCTCTTGTCTCCCCTACTTCCTCCAGCATAACTCCTCCTATAGAGTATGCAGCGTCCAGTAAGCATGACTTTGTATAATGTTGTACCATTGTTGTCATATATTCTTGCAGTTTTGTGTAATATTGTCATGTAGCTACCAAATGAATGTAGCAAAAAAGAAAATAGCGTATAGCTTATTTGTTAGCAGGGATGTTTATTTGTTAGCAGTGATTGTTAGTAAAATGATGGTAAGTTGATAGTTCTGCACTGGCTAACATCTGAAGACAATTCCAAAAACATGCTACTAGTTTTGTGTTTGTGTATATTTTATAAGTTTTGTTATTTTTATACTTTTAACACTTTTTAGTTTTAGCTTTTGAATTTTTAAACACCATACTCTATTGAAATCCATTGTCTAATTTATTCAATATTTCTCATCTATAAGTTCCATTCATGTTTTTTTTTTACCCATCAAACTTTTTTTTTCTTGCCATAGATTATTCAGCTCAAATTTGGCACTGAACATCATGTTATCTCTACCTTACTGAAAGTCAGCAAATAGTATCATTTAAATACTTTTAATATCATTTGCGAAAAAATTCATTTTAATCAGAACTAAATTTAGCTTTAGACGTGTGGACAGACTTATGTGTTCGTCGAGCATGTTGTTTATTATTTTAACGGTATAATAGAACACAGAAACTAAGTAAATAATTAATTTATTAACTTGATGCTGATATTTCGCTGGTATTATAACCAGCATCTTCAGAGCACAAAAACACTGTTTGTCACAATACGCGAGACTAAAACAACATGGTGTACTTAAACAAAATTGTAGCAGCAACACAAAGACTAGAGTCCTGATTTTGGCGCCCTCTATTTGAAAAAAAAAAAAAAAAAAAAAAAAAAAACCGCTATCATATATTACTAGAGTCCTAGAAAAGTGCTAGTTTTTTCTTAATATGACTGTCTCCCAGATCTTCGGCAAGTTAATACAGCCATATTTGTTGAGATCATATGTTCGCTGATGCGGATATTCACAGTTCTTCCTGTTTGACTGTGGAGGAGCTCACCCAAGGACAGCATTCCTCCTTTATCACATCCAGGAGTCTACCAAGTACCCTGCTCATGCAATCAAGCCTACTACGGTCAAACAGGAAGAACTGTGAATATCCGCATCAGCGAACATAAACGATACGTCCGGAAATATCATTATGGGAAGTCGGGCCTAGCAGACCATGTTCTGGATACCCCTGCACACAGGATCAACTGGAAAAACACAAAAGTACTACACAGAAACCCATATAAATCAGAGAGATTGTTCTTAGAGGCGACAGAAGCCCTAAAACACACTCCAAATCTCAACAAATATGGCTGTATTAACTTGCCGAAGATCTGGGAGACAGTCATATTAAGAAAAAACTAGCACTTTTTTCAGACTCTAGTAATATATGATAGCGTTTTTTTTTTTTTTTTTCAAATAGAGGGTGCCAAAATCAGGACTCTAGTCTTTGTGTTGCTGCTACAATTTTGTTTAAGTACACCATGTTGTTTTAGTCTCGCGTATTGTGACAAACAGTGTTTTTGTGCTCTGAAGATGCTGGTTATAATACCAGTGAAATATCAGCATCAAGTTAATAAATTAATTATTTACTTAGTTTCTGTGTTCTATTATACCGTTAAAATAATATACAACAATAAATTTAGCTTTAGGTTTGAATACAGGAGCAGCTGCACTAAAAAATAAGCTTCACTATTTTTCTGCTTATCACACACACACACACACACAGCTGCATGAAATGTTTCATTTATTTTAGGAATGGTATTGATAATGACAGTAACAATGATAAGAATAATTATAATATATCAAAATAATGTTACCTCTTTTGAGATGGATGCATAAAGAGAGACAACTTATCATCATAAAACTGTTTCATTGCAAATCTGTCTAGCGCCTGATCAGCACTGAAAAGATCAATATGTGATTCATTACTTTCACAATAGTACTAAAAACACTTGTTGTCCCCCAAAAAAACAATGCAAAATTAAAAAAATTATAATAATAAGAAGAAAAGTCTCACAATATGGAATATACTGAATTCTTATATGATCCAGAGACTATGCCCTGGAGAACAAACATGAATTATTTATTTTCCCAGCTGCTTCAGCCTCTAATAAGTGGGACTTGACAATATATCATGTCTCTTGAAGGAATACTGCAGGGAATTAATGATACCCTTGTCACACCTTTTTTTACATAGGTCACTTTTTTTACAGGCTCCAAAAGAAGTGAAAGGAAGATAAGATTGTTCCTTTTCATTGGAGGAGGGGGAGGTAAGACTGAGGCTGCAGAATGTGGGCTGATCTGTGTGCCTGGGGTTGTTGTTTAGGTGTTGCAAGGGCTGGTGAGAGCTGGGATTTGGAACTGGGTGGATAATACTAGTATTCTTTGTGATGATCAGCATTAGTTTGGCAAGGGGAAGTTGTGCTTTAGTAATATGATTACATATTACAAGGTAATTAAATGCACTGAATAAAGGGGATGTACCAAATTTTTCAGTCTTTTGATTGACTGCCACAAGAGAAGCTAGCTGAACTGAAGTAGATGGGATTGGATAAGAGATGAGTTGGATAGCTAATTGGGGCTGTCAGATAGGTATTATCAGCAAGTTGTGCATGGGGGGGGGGGATTTCCAAAAGAGGAAGGTCATTAATGGAGTGCTATAGAGGTCTATTTTGGGGCTTACTGTTGCTTGGTTTGTATGTTAATAATACTGGGACAGGCTTCTGGTGATATGCAGATGCTAGAGGATGATGCAGGGTTGGGAGGAGCTGTGGGAAGCAGAGCAGATGTCTATTGCTTGCAGGATATTCTCAATTGACTGTGTGAGTGGATAGGGGAATAGAGATGTTAATATAATATTACAAAGCAGAAGATCTTGAAATTTGGTAGACAAGGATGGGATGTAGAGTATACAGTTAATGATGAAATTTTGAAGGAGGGAAGAGATGAGAGATCTGGAAGTAATAGTGGACAGAGAAGTTTAGGGAGATACATTTCTAAAAGTGTGATATGCACACTTTTAAACACCGTATGCAACCTTGATATGCACAAGCAAAGATGTTATAGTTCCCTGGTATGGGGATTTGATAAGACTGCATATGGAGTTCTGTGCTCAGATTTGGTTCTGTTTTTTGAGGGAATGAGGATTTCTTGGAGAGGGGGCAGAAAAGATTCATAATTAGTGTCAGGTTTATGGGAT
The DNA here is from genome assembly GCF_054136105.1 of Typopeltis vanoorti. Classification (NCBI taxonomy): domain Eukaryota; kingdom Metazoa; phylum Arthropoda; class Arachnida; order Uropygi; family Thelyphonidae; genus Typopeltis; species Typopeltis vanoorti. The sequence goes on along the minus strand of NC_143563.1, from coordinate 115,461,401 downwards.
GTGGGATGTGAGGCAGATTGAGGCAAAGCAATTTATGAAGAGAGGAAGATGAAGGGATCTAATTGAGATATGCAAGTTGGTGAGGATTTGTTACCAGATTAATGTGAAGATTTTTCACAGAATAGGAGACAGGGTAGGGATGAGGGGCCATCTGGAAGCTACATAAAGAAATGTAAGAGAGGAGAAGGTTATTTTCATGGATGGTTGTTGGTGAGTGGATTGCACTGCATAAGAAAGTGGAAACTGAATGGGTTTAAAGCACAGTTGTAATATTTTTGCATTGGAGTGTGAACTCCCATGATGAGTATTTTGACTCCTTGGAGGGGGCCTGATGTCAATAATAATAATAATTAGAGTTGTAGTTTGCAATGCATAATGAAATTCATCCAATATCTAATGGCTTAAACAGGGATACTCAGGGTGGACTGGGGGGGGGGGACACATTATGGATGTGTGTGTGTGTGTGTGTGCGCACGCGCATGTGCACAGACAAAAGAGGGAAGGGGATTGCCTGGGATGTAGGGGAAAACAGTTGGATTTGAAGGTTATGGAATGAGTAAGAAGAAAAAGAAATGGCTTGAGGAAAGTATGCAAAGTCACATCTAATAAGTGATATCAGTGAAACTTGTTATAGATCCAGTAATGAGCTGTTATGTTTGTATATGAATGCTCGAAATATCAGAAGCAAGGAAAATGAAATAGTTGCTTTGAGTTTGTTCACCCAAAAATTGTTGGAATAAATGAGACATGGTTGGATGAGGATGACATTCCTAACAGGAATATAGATGGATGGGTATGATGCATTTCGTTAAGATAAAAGGATAAAAAGGGACAGGACACAGAATACTATTTATTATTATTATTATTGTTATCCCAAAACCCTATGGAGTCAAAGACTAATTTAGGTGGTCCTTTTGTCATGCACACAACTCATCATACCATGCCTTAAACACACTCAAATTCTCTGCAGACACCACACTCTCAGGCAAGGCATTTCAATCATTCACAACTCTGCATGCAAAAAACCTGCTTCTTACTCCCCTGCTCATACCCTCCTTATACAGCTTCCAGGGATGTCCTCTGGTTCTCCCCTGATCTCCTACCTTTTGCTGTATAACTTCTCCAACATTGATCCTATAACAACCCCTTACTAACTTGTAGGTCCCTATCATATCACCCCTCTTCCTCTTATCTACTAGACTCTATAAATTGCATCTTCACAACCTTTCGTTATATTTGACATTCCAGAGATCAGAAACTACCTTAATCAGTTGCCTCTGAATCCTTCCTACATTCTTTTGAAAGACCTGATGACCAAATCTGTGCACAGTAGTCCATGTGTGGCCTAATCAGAGCCTTATACAATGGAAGAAGAATCTCCTTACTTCTACAAGTCAGTGTCCTCTGCATCATTCCCAGAATTCTTTGTGTTGTTCTCACAATTTTAGCAATGTGTCCCCTAAATTTCAGATCCTTATTCACTATTACCCCAAGATCTCTTATTTCCTCCACCTCTAATATATCCCCAATATATTAGAGGTGGAGGAAATATACAATATATCCCCCCACCTTCATTAGATGTTGCTATAGACCTGGTAATTTGGAGGGTAGTGACCAGGAATTCTATAAGCAAATTAGACAAGCAAATGAGAAAAAGATGATCATAATGGGTGATTTTAATTATGGCAATATAGATTGGGATGATGAGATAGCAACTGGAAGTAAAGAAAATGAGTTTCTTGAGTTTTTGAGGACAACTACCTCAGGCAGTATGTAACAGAGGGCACATGAGGATTGAGGATCTTGGATTTGATCATCTCATCAGAGGATGTTAATATAAATGAGGTGTCAAATCACCCTTGATTTGGTGAGATTGACAAAGAAATGATTACCTAGGTGGTTGCCAGCCATGTGAGGACTACCATGAGGAATGGGTATGTAGAACTACAAGGCTGCTGATTATGAGAAGCTCATGAAACAGCTTGGAACTGCAGCATGGAATGAGGAGTTGGGTGGAAAGGAGATCAATGCTGCTTGGATGATATTCGAGATCAATGTAGAAGAAGCAATGGCTAAATATATTCCAAAGGTCAGAAGAAATGGATGAATGAACAGATTAAGCATACATTACAAAGAAGAAAAAGGCTTATTGAGGGAACATAAGAGGAATGGTAATAATCAGTTCTATGAAGAATACAAAGACCAGTCAAACAGGGTAATTTGGTTGGTAAGGTAGCAAAGACTCAGTATAAGCAGCAGTTAGCTAATGAAGTCCACAAAAAAAAAAAAAAATCCTAGGGAGATCTTTTGATACGTAGTCAGCAAAAAAAATATGATAATAATAGGATGGCATTGATTGGAGAAAATGGTATTAGGACAACTCCTGCAGATGATATGGTTGAGATATTTAATGAGCAGTTCATTAAGGTCTTCCATTCTTGTGAATGTGGCATCATAGAGAGTTTGAGAGTAGTGAATGATGAGGAGGCAAGACTGACCATGAATGAGGAAGGATATATGGGGAATTAAGCAAGCTTGACATTAATAAGGCTATGGGACATGATGATGTATCACTGCATATTTTAAAGGAATGTGTCAGGGAGTTAACATCTGCATTGACCTGTTTGTTGAATACGAACTTTACACTGGATCAAGTTTCAAAGAGAAGGAAAGCAAGGTTGTACCACATCATAAAGAAGATGACAGAATTCAACCATCAAATTATAGACCAATCTGTGTGTCAATGTTGTGGTTAAAGTGTTGGAGAGGCTGGTAAGAATCAGGAGCCAGAATTGGGTTGACAACAAGGGTATCTTTGATGGACAGCATGGATTTGCTAAAAGGAGATCATGATTTAGTAATAAGCTAGATAGATGGGCAAATGAATGGGAGTATCGGTTTAATGCAGCAAAATGTAAGATCTTGAGGTTTGGGACACATCAATGGGATGCTGCATACTCTATTGGAGGAGCTATACTGGAGGAAATAGGGAAGACAAGAGATCTGGGGTTGATGATTGATAGATACCTGAAATTCAGGGGACATGTTGCAAAGGTGGTGAAGGTAACACAGAGGATTGATGCAATAATGAGAAAGACACTGACCTGCAGAGATAAGAGTTATCATTCCATTGTATAAGACACATCAGACCACACTTAGACTATTGTTCTCAGATTTGGTCCCCAGGATTTGAAGGGGATAAATTAACCGTGGAAAGGGTACAAAGGCAGATAACAAATTCAGTTTACGGACTGTGCAATGTTAGTTATGAGGATCAGCTGAGGGAATGTGGACTGCAGAGTTTGGTGGATAGAAGAAGGAGAGGTGATAGAATTGAGACTTTTAAACTGTTGAGAGGTGGTTACAGGGTTGACACTGGGGAGTTCTTTTGCTTGGTTGAACAGCGGGAAGGAGTGATGACAAGGCGCTATCCCTGGAAGTTACGAAAGGAAACTGTGAGCAAGAAGGTGAGGAGTGGTTTCTTTGAGTGGAGGGTGGTTGAACCATGGAATGTGTTGCCGAATAGAGTGGTGAGAGCGAGAACGGTCAATGTATTTAAGGAGTGGTATGATAGACTTTGTGTTTCCTAGGAGGGACCTCCCTCGATGAGTCTTGATAGACTTGTGTTGCATAGAAAGGACCTCTTACAATGAGTCTTTTGATTCCATGGAGGCCTGAATAATAATAATAATAATAATAATAATTACAATAAGGTGACAGCAGCATTGGACATAGGAGATGGATATAGAGCAGTATATTTAGTTTGTGCAAAGGCTTTTAATAGATTACCACATGATAAGTTGATAGTCAAACTGGAGCAGATGGGGTTGGATAATAGATTAGTGCACATTGGATTGGAGATTGGCTGTCTGATAGGTATCAACAAGCTGTGTATGGGAGAGAAATATCCCAGATGAGGAAAGTCATTATGATGTGCTTCAGAGGTATGTTTAGGGCCATTGCTGTTCAACCTATATATTAATGACATTTGGGAAAAATTTGAATGGAGATAATTGCTTGCAGTGATGCAAAGTTGGCATGAACTGTGAGAAGTAGAGAAGGTATTGTGGCCTTACAAAAAGACTTGAATAGACTGAGTAAATGGCCATAGAAGTGGGGATGCCAGTTCAATGTTGCAAAATGTATGGTTTAAAAATTTGGAAAAACAAAGATAGGAAGTAGAATTTACTCTTGTTTTAATTATATTGTTGGAAGTGGAGGAAATAAAAGATCTAGGGATGATGGTAGATAAGGATCCAAAATTTAGAGGATATATTACCAAAATTGTGAAGACAACGCAACGAATTATGACAATGATGCACAGAATTCGTCACCTGGTTTTCCAAAGGCTGAAGAGATGTCAGAGAGGGTTCAGAAACCATTGACCAAAATAGCTTCTGATTTCTGGAATGGTTAATATATAGAAAGGTTGATACAATGTAATTTGCAGAGTCTAGTAAGATGAAGAGGGGTGATATGATAGACACAAGTTGGTAAGGGGTTGTTATAGGATTAATAGTGAAGTGGTCGTTCATAAAGTGATGGGAAATTGGGGGAGAACAAGAGGTCATCCCTAGAAGTTGTATAAGGTGGGTGTGAGAAAAGGAGTGAGCAGAAGTTTTTTTTGCATAGAGAGTTGTGAATGATTGGAATGCACTGCCTGAGAGTGTGGTGCCTGCAGAGAATTTGAATGTGTTTATGGCATGGTATGATGAGCTGTGTGTAATACAAAAGGGACCTTCTAGGTGAATCTGTGGATCGTAATAATAATTATTATTATGATCCACATTATCTGAGAATCATAATAATAATTTCCATTAGAAGGTGTGATGATGATAATGTATGTATTTTCTAAAAAAAAGGATTTATTTAGAATAACAGAAAAAGATAATATTGTAATTGATTACAAATAATGGAATTACCTTTCCCTCCTTCCATTTAGTAGAAATCTCTGCTGAAACTGAAGCTGAAAGTTCGGAATCACTATAGTAGAAATTTTCAGTCACTACTGATCTACTAGAATGTGAGATTACAATGGTCAAAAAAGCTGTCATTATAACAAGGACTTGTTATTACTGACAAAATGGTGACAAGAAAAACTGCTTTGAGATCAAACAGAAGACCAATATTTATTTCTAATCACCACTGATGTTAAGTAATTTGAGCTAAATTAAATAACTTTAAAAAAAAACACACTGACAATTTATAATCAATTAACAAAGGAAAGACATCTGTGGGAGTTAATGATAATACCTCTTGGTTGAAAAGACTTTGGTTTTAATCCCATTTAGAACACAAAAGAACTTTTATAAGAGCTTTCAAAATGAGTTAGACTGTTACTTAAATATAAAGAGCCAATAGGCTTCATTTCGGCTATATAAACATTATTTAAATTAAGGGGATATTAAATCCCACATTGTTTTAAAACCAAATAAGAAACTTGAAGATTGGAATCAGAGAGTTTCATGCCGATTATAGTATAATAAACTATAAAAGTACCGGCGACTACTAGCGTGAGCTAATGCAAGTAGTCCAAGTATGTAGTACAAACTCAGGCAGCTCGCAGCAAAGGTGGTAAAGTTCTGATCGCTATTCTTGGTATTTTCCATAATGTAAAACACATTTTCTAGGAAATGTATGCTGTTATTACATTAGGTGGGAGGTCACTACCCAGACCGGTTTCAGCCTTTATTGAGGCTTCGTCAGTGAGTAGCTAGACCAAATTAATACCCTTTTGGTAGTAACTTAGTCTAGTTAATACCACAATAGCAAAATTAGTAGGAAAGCAGAGATAATTAATAGTATAATGTTCATAATAGTGATTAATTGGATAAACAACACTAAAAGATTAAAAAACAAGGGATGGTATAAATTATTATTTATTATTATTATTATATAAATTATGACAATGCTTTAAATAGATTAATCCTTCATCATTCACAAGCATTTTGTCATTTTTGAACAAATTTTCCATTCTCTATATGCTTTTGCTGAGAAAGACACATATGCTGATCCCATAAAAATCTGTACTCTGTCACTGGAGTTCTTCACAAACTGCTTGTTTCAGCTCCCCGTTGTCTGCAACATGGCATCCTTGAAGTGCATCCTTCAGTGGCAGAAATAGTGGTACTGACAGGGTGCCTGTGAGCTATGAGTGAGATAGGAAAGATCATTCCATCCAAATTGCAATTGCATTCCTTGTATATGCAAAATCAGGCACTGTCATGGAGAAAGTCAAACATGATTTTCTCCATGCCTTTCTCATGTTTTTTGTGAGCCAAACTCTACTGCATTTTTTTTTATTTCTGCAACATCTGCATATATTATTTTGAAATAATGATTGTTATATCTCTCTCTCTCACTCAAAAAATCTCACGCACATCTTTGCCCTGGAATTGCTGCCATAATTTTGGCCACAAAAACATATTTGTGGCAGCAATAGTCTCTAGTTCACCGCAGTGTGTAAAGCTTTCTGTAATTATTATTATTATTATTATTATTATTATTATTATTATTAAACAAGACCTCATGGAGTCAAAGACTCATCTAGGAGGTCCTTTTATCTCACACACATCTCATCATACCGGGTCTTAAACACATTCAAACAACTTGCAGACACCACACTCTCAGGCAAGGCATTCCAATCATTCACAACTCTGCATGAAAAAACCTGCCTCTCACTCCCCTACTCACACCCTCTTTATACAGTTTCCAGGGATGACCTCTGGTTCTCCCCAGATCTCCCACTATTCTCTGTAGAACTTCTCCACCATTGATCCTATAACAACCCCTTACCAACTTGTAGGTCTCTATCATATCTCCCCTCTTCCTTCTCTCCACTAGACTCTGCAAATTACATCTTTTCAATCTTTCCTCACACTCGACATTCCAGAGGTCAGAAACCACCCTAGTCAGTCGCCTCTGGACCCTTTCCAACATCTCTTCATCCCTCTGAAAACCAGGTGACCAAATCTGGGCACAATAGTCCATGTGTGGCCCAATCAAAGCCTTATACAATGGAACAAGAATCTCCCTACTTCTACACGTCAGTGTCCACCCCCCCATCATTCCCAAAAGTCCCTGTGCCGTCCCCAAAATTTTGGCGACGTGTCCCCTAAATCCTAGATCCCCATCCACCATCACCCCCAGATCTCCTATTTCCTCTACTTCCAACAATATATTCTCACCAAGCATAAATTCTGCATCCCATCTTTGTTTTTCAAATTTTAAAACCTTACATTTTGCAACATTGAACCCACATCCCCATTTGCCTGCCCAACCACTCAATCCCCTCAAGTCCCCCTGCAAGGCCACAACATCTTCACTACTCTTTATGGTTCGTCCCAACTTTGCATCATCTGCAAACAACTTAATATCTCCATCCAAATCTTTGCCAATATCATCAATATACAAGTTAAATAGTAATGCCCTAAAACAGACCCCTGAGGCACTCCACCAGTGACCCTCCTTTTCCTGGATATCACACTCCCATACACAACTTGTTGACACCTATCAGACAGCCAGTCTCCAATCCAATGCACCAATCCAATATCCAACCCCATCTGCTCCAGTTTGACTGTCAACTTATCATGAGGTACTCTATCAAAGGCTTTTGCAAAATCCAAGTATATTACCATGTATCCCTCTCCTCTGTCCAAGGAAGTAGTCACCCCATTGTAACAAGTAAGTAGACCACTAAAACAAGACCTCCCTTTAGCAAATCCACGTTGTCCATCAAAGACTATACCATTGCCGTCAACCCAACTCTGGATCCCAGCCCACACAAGCCCCTCCAACAACTCAACCACAACACCTGACACACAGATAGGCCTATAGTTTGATGCCCGAGCCCGATTACCTCCCCCATGAAGTGACACAATCCCGCCCTCCCTCCACTCCCCAGGGACCCGACCAAGTGCAAGACTCGTATTAAAAAAATATGTCAAGGCAGGTGTCAACTCTCTGGCACATTCCTTCAGAACACGTGGTGAATATATTATCAAGTCCCACAGCCTTATTTACATCTAGTTTACTCAACTCCCCAAACACCTCCCGCTCACCCAGAGCCAGTCTCCCCCCCCCATCACCAACTGCTCCCAATCCCTCCATGAAGTCACATTCACAAGATTGAAAGATCTTTATGAACTGCTCATTAAGTATCTCCACCACACATTCCACAACAGCCGTCTCCACACCATTTCCCCCAATCAATGCCATCCTTCCATAATCGTTCTTTCTTTTACGGGCTACATATCGAAAGAACTCCCTAGGATTTCCCCTAGCCTCATTAGCTAACTGCTGTTCATACCTCTCTTTAGCTACTCTCACCAACCAAGTCACCCTCCCTGCCCGGTCCCCGTAGACCGCATGAAATTGGCCACCTCCACCCATCCTATGCCGCCTCCACAATGCCCTTTTTCTCTATATTGCATGCTTAATCTCTTTATTCATCCATCTCACACCTACCTTATCCAACCTTCTCACCCGTGGTATACACCCAGACACCACATCCACTAAATATTTTTTGAAAATCCCCCAAGCTGCATTGATCTCTTTTCCAGCTAACTCCTCATTCCATGTTACACCTGCAAGCTGTCTCCTGAGCTCTTCATAATCACCCCCCTTGTAGTTCCACATATACCTCTTTTTTCACAGAGGTTGCACTGCTGGCAACCACCCAAGTAATCACCTCATGGTCACTTTCACCAATTGGTGGATGATTTGATACCTCATTGATAATTACATCCTCCGATGAGATGGCCAAATCCAAGACCCTTAATCCTCTTGTGCCCTCTGTTACATACTGTCTGAGGTAGTTATCCCTCAAAAACTCAAGAAACTCATTTTCTTTACTTCCAGTTGCTATCTCTTCATTCCGGTCTATATTGCCATAATTAAAATATTCCATAATGATCACCCTTTTCTTATTTGCTTGGCTTATTTGACTATACATTTCACTATCACCACCATCCATATTACCAGGTCTATAACAACATCCCACCAAGTATTTGATTCTATTCACCTCTATCTCACACCATACTGCCTCAAAACCACTGGCCCCATTTCCCTCTTGCATCTCTACCTTGTATGGACATAACTCTTTCTCTATCATCAATAGCACTCCCCCTCCCTTTTACCCTTTCTATCCTCACGAAACACATCATACCTTTCCATCTCTATTCCTGTCAGGATGTCATCCTCATCTAACCATGTCTCACTTATTCCGACAATCTCTGGGTGCACAGACGCAATTAGTGCAACCATTTCATCCGCCTTGTTCCTTATACTTCTAGCATTGGTATACAAACACAACAACTCATTTCTGGATCTACAGCTAGTTCCACTAATACCACTCACTCAATGTGATCTCTCCATGCTGGACTGGGGCCATTTCCCTTTCTGCTTCTTCATTTTAGAACCCTTTGCAATTCCATCTGTTTCCTTTTGATCCCTGATCATCCCATTACTTTCCTGCCTACACATGCTCTCACCTCCTCTTGGAGCATCCACCTTTCTCACGCTATGTATCCCTGTCCACCCTGAGCCTCCCCGTTTCCCTGCTCCTCTTGCACACCCATTCTCTCATTTTCTATACTCATACCACTCACTTCCCCATTCATTTCCACTCCTTCAATCTCTCCTGTCTTACTCTCCTGCTCTTCCACATCACTCCCCTCTTGATCTGATTCATTCTCTCTATTCACTTCTCCACTTTCCAGCAGCAGTCACTCCAAGCGACTCACACCATAACCACTCAAATGCAGTCCATCGCTCCCATACAGCTCACTTCGTCCCTCAAACTCATTCCACACAGTAACAAACTGTACTCCCATCTACTCCCATCTCCTCACACATTTCAGCCAGAATATCATTCATAATCCTTGCTCTCCGCCTCATTTCACCACAATCATACCTAGGCAACACACTGACCACCCTTCCTGTCACACTATTCTCCTTTATCTTTCCAAGCAGTCTCCTGACATTCATTTTGACATGCTCTTTGTTCTCTCTCAAATCATTTGTACCAATTAATACAATTAACTCTTTTGCTCATTCCCACCTCATATTCAATGCCTCAATCACTCTACTCATTTTACCGCCTGGAAAACATACCTTGTGCATTTTATCCTCTAGCACACCTTTAATAATGGAGTCGCCATACAATGCCACTTGCTCATCTTTTGTTAACTCTTTCATGCCATCATGATTTATTTTAATAGTTTTGACCTGAATTCTCTTAATTTCATTCCGCATCCATTTCATTTCTTGCTTCATCCAATCCAATTCACCTTCCGAACCTCGCGACACATTCACTCTATCATTAAATCTTTCTAACTTTCTAACTCTCAACCCCCTCTTCTCACTTTCCCTCTCATTCATCCTTCTTTGTTTCCATACTTTTGGTCCAACATACGTCCAACTTTCATTATCATTCTTCTCACTTTCACTCTCACATATCTTTCTTTGTTTCCGTACTTTCGGACTAACATGCATCCAACTTTCGCTATCATTCTTCTCACTTTTACTGTCATTCATCTTTCTTTGGTTCAGCACTTTCGTTCCAACATGTGTCCAACTTTCGCCATCAGTCATTCTTTTTTCGCTATCATTCATTCTTTCAATTTTTTTTACTTGCGATTTCTGCATCACGCCATTTCTACTTTCATTCGTTCTCTCAATTTCGTTTCTTTCCGCCTCACTTTCGTCCCTTTTAACATCCATGCTCAAACTGGAAAAAAAAAAAAAAAAAGGCATTACATTCATATCATGTTACATAAATCAATTATTTATTTAATTATTAATATTTTGCTGATTTCAAAATAGTATCTTCTAATCAAAAATTACAGTTACTGTGGTACACTATGAGATGGTTGCAGAAACAGTTGAAATTAGAACTGAAAGCAACTAATGTACAAATCGCCAACATGTATAGATTTCCAATAAGCAGAATTTTATTATCCTTTAAGGATAATTGAAACAAATATTTGCAAAAGACATGAAGGATAATGAAATAGATATTCTGGTTGCTATCCTTTCATTCAAATCTATTTTGCCATAACGGAAATCATCATCCATAATGATCACCCTTTTCTTATTAGTTGGCTAATTTGATTATACATTTCATTCAACATTATCAGGTCTATAACAACATCTAACTATGTATTTCATTCTATTCACCTCTATCTCACACAGTGGTGTAGCTAGAGCTTTTGCTGCCTGGGGCAGTTCCTGAGTTTGCTGCCCCTCTCACAATACACAGCAAAAAACTACAAAAAATCAAAACAACGTATAGGGAAATAAATTAAAACACTGTTTATTTTTGAAGTAAAACTTTAATTCCAACATTATCAATCTTTGCCTCTTCACATCATTTCATCACTGTCATACATGGGCAATAGACTAACTACTTTTTTTTATCACACTTTTATCCTCTATCCTTCTCAATAATCTCCTGATATCCAATCTTACTTGTTCCTTGTTGCCAGTCAAGTCATTTGTTCCGATTTCCACCATCAACTCTTTTGCTCACTTACTCCTCATATTCAATACCTCGATCTCTCCATTCATTTTTATCTCTAGGAAAACAAACCTTCTTGTGCATCTTCTCGTTTACACCTTTAATAATCGAATCCCCATACAGTGCCATATGCAGGTCTTTCATTACCTCTTTCATTCTGACAACATTTGTTTTTGCATTCTTCACTCTTCCACATATATCTATAATTCTCTTCATTTTACTCCACATCCATTTCACCTCTTGCTTCTTCACCAACTCAGTTTCAAATCTTGCATCATTTTTTCACTCTCATTCACTCTCTCAATTTTATTGCTAATCATACACGCTTGTTCGCCATCAATGCCACTTTCTTCCTTACCATTAACTGCACTCTGTTTTTCAACTTCTGCTGCATTTGCATCACTTTCATCATTCTTACTACCAATTCTTAGATCGATTATTAAGTTTAGCAGCTTGTTCATTCACTTTTTCAAAACCTTTTTGCCAATTTTTCACTGCTCATTTACACTCTCTCTCTTTTCTATCAGATGAGCACTCATCCTTCTCATTACTAACACCTTGAGGGTGCTCGTGAGTCAAGCGCAGTGACATGTATAAGAAGAGCTCCTGATTGGGATAAGTTTTCTAGGAATAATTAAATATTCCAAGAATATTTAATTTCTAGGAATTAAATATTAAATTTCTAGGAATAGAGAGAAATTGTATGTGTAATTGTTTGAGTAAGAGAGGCTGTAAACATTGTGCGTTACCGGTTTTATTAGTGTGGGGAATTTTTTTTGCTAAAACTTAATTACGAAATCGATATTATTAGACTCAGTAACCTGCAAAAAATGGCAGCAGCATTGCCATTCCATGACTTTAATTTAGATTTCAGTCGTTTCGTTAAGTGCGAGGTCTGTTATATGTATTCTTTCGATTACATAAATGATTTGTGGATATTTGGTGATGATGGAAGGGGGGGTTGTGTGCGAAGTGTGACCTGAACGAGGAATTGATGAATGCAAATATGAAATTGATGACAGAAAGTGTTAGTAGCAAGATTGTCATGGGGAAAATGAGTGCATGTTTGAAAGAGAAGGGTGGTGAGAAAGAGAGCCGAAAAATTGTTAAAAAATCAGTAAAAAAGAAAAAGAGCAATTTGAAAACCGTAACAGATGTTAAAAGGGATGAAAGTGAGATGAGAGTGGTGGAAGAAAAAGAAACTGAGAGAACGAATGAAACTAGAAATGGCATGACCCAGAAATTGAAATTAAAAAAAACGAAAGAATGGATGATAGTGAAAAAAGAATGAATGATAGCGAAAGTTCGATGCATGTTGGACTGAAAGTACAGAAACAAAGAAAGATAAATGAGTGTGAAAATGAGAAGAATGATAGCGAAAGTTGGATGCATGTTGGACAAAAGTATGGAAACAAAGAAGGATGAATGAGAGTGAAAGTGAGAAGAGGGGGTCGAGAGTTAGAAAGTTAGAAAGATTGAATGATAGAGAGAATGTGTCGCGAGATTCGGAAGTTGAAATGGATTGGATGAGGCAAGAAATGAAATGGATGCGGAATGAAATTAAGAAAATTCGGGTAAAAACTATTAAAATAAATAATGATGGCATGAAAGAGTTAACGAAAGATGAGCGAGTGGCATTGTATGGCGACTCCATTATTAAAGGTGTGTTGGAGGATAGAATGCATAAGGTATGTTTTCCAGGCGCTAAAATGAATAGAGTGATTGAGGCATTGGAAATGAGGCAGGAGCGAGCAAAAGAGTTAATAGTATTAATAGGTACGAATGATTTGAGAGAGGACAAAGAGTGTGTCAGAATGGATATCAGGAGGCTGCTTAGAGGGATAAAAGATAATAGTGTGACAGGAAGGATAGTTACCATGTTGCCTAGGTATGACTGTAGTGAAATGAGGCAGAGAGCAAGGATTATGAATGATATGCTAGCTGAAATGTGTGAGGAGACAGAAGTACAGTTTGTTAATGTGTGGAATGAGTTTGAAGGACGAAGTGAGCTGTATGGAAGCGATGGACTGCATTTGAGTGGTTATGGTGTGAGTCGCTTGGAGAGACTGCTGCTAGAAGGGAGAGAAGTAAATAGAGAGAATGAATTAGATCGAGTGGGAAATGGTGTGGAAGAGCGGGAGAGTAAGACAGGAGAGATTGAAGAGGCGATTATGAATGAGGAAGTGAGTATTATGAGTATAGAAAATGCGAGAATGGGTGTGCAAGAGGAGCATGGAAATAAGTAGGCTCAGGGCAGATAGGGATACACAGCATGAGAAAGGTGGATGCTCCAAAAGGAGGTGAGCATATGTAGGCAGAAAAGGAATGGGATGACCAGGGATCAAGAGGAAACAGTTGGAATTGAAAAGGGTTTAAAAATGAAGAAGCAGAAAGGTGAATGGCCCAAGCCGAGCATGCAGAGATCACATCGAGTATGTGGTATCAGTGGAACTAGCTGTGGATCCAGAAATGCGCTGTTGTGTTTGTACACAAATGCTAGAAGTATAAGAAACAAGGCAGATGAAATGGTTGCATTAATTGCATCTTTTCACCCAAAGATTGTTGGAATAAGTGAGACATGGTTGGAATAGGATGACATGCTGACAGGAATAGAGATGGTAGGGTATGATGTGTTTCGTGAGGACAGAAGGGGTAAAAAGGGAGGGGGAATGCTATTGATGATAGAGAAAGAGTTATGTTCATATAAAGTAGAGATGCAAGAGGGAAATAGTGCCAGTGGGGTTTTGAGGCAGTATGGTGTGAGATAGAGATGAATGGAATCAAATCCTTGGTGGAATGTTGTTATAGACCAGGTAATGTGGATGGTGGTGATAGTGAAATGTATAGTCAAATTAGCCAAGAAAATAAGAAAAGGGTGATCATTATGGGTGATTTTAATTATGACAATATAAACTGGAATGATGAAATAGCAACTGGAAGTAAAGAAAATGAGTTTCTTGAGTTTTTGAGGGATAACTCCCTCAGACAGTATGTAACAGAGGGCACACAAGGATTAAGGGTCTTGGATTTGGTCATCTCATCAGAGGATGTAATTATAAATGAGGGATGCGATACAGAGAAAAAGGGCATTGTGGAGGCAGTATAAGAGAAGTGGAAATAACCAATTCCATGAGGTCTACAAAGATGAAGCAAGGAGGGTGACTTGGTTGGTGAAGGTAGCTAAAGAGAGGTATGAACAGCAGCTGGCTAATGAAGCCAAAAAGAATCCTAAGGAGGCCTTTCAATATGTAACCAGCAAAAGAAAGAATAATTATAGAAGGATGACATTGATTGGAGAAAATGGTATAAAGACGGCTGATGCAGAATGTATGGTGGAGATACTTAATGAGCAGTTCATAAAGATCTTTCAATCTTGTGAATGTGACTTCATGGAGGGATTGAGAGCAGTCGATGATGTGGAGGAGAGATTGACTGTAGGTGAGCAAGAGGTGTATGGGGAGTTGAGTAAACTAGATGTTAATAAGGCTGTGGGACTTGATAATATATCACCACGTGTTCTGAAAGAATGTGCCAGGGAGTTGATACTTGCCTTGACATATTTTTTTTAATATGATTCTTGCACTCGGTCAATTTCCTAAGGAGTGGAAGGAGGGCAAGATTGTGCCACTTCATAAAGGAGGTGAGAGAACTCAAGCATCAAACTATAGGCTTATCTGTGTGTCAGGTGTTGTAGTTAAGTTGTTGGAGAAGCTTGTGAGAACTAGGATCCAGAGTTGGGTTGATAACATTAGTATTATCTTTGATGGACAGCATGGATTTGCTAAAGGAAGGTCATGTTTTAGTAATCTACTTACTTATTACAATAAAGTGACTGCTTCCTTGGACAGAGGAGAAGGATACACAGTAATATACTTGGATTTCGCAAAGGCTTTTGATAGAGTACCTCATCATAAGTTGACAGTCAAACTAGAGCAGATGAGGGTTGGATATTAGATTGGTGCATTGGATTGGAGACTGGCTATCTGATAGATATCAACAAGTTGTGTATGGGGGAGCGATATCCAGGAAAAGGAAAGTCACTAGTGGAGTCCCTCAGGGGTCTGTTTTAGGTCAATTACTGTTTAACTTGTATATTAATGATATAGGTGAAGATTTGGATGGAGATATTCAGTTGTTTGTAGATGATACAAAGTTGGGACGAACCATGAAGTGTAGTGAAGATGTTGTGGCCTTACAGGAAGACTTGAATAAATTGAGTGATTGGGCACAGAAACGGGGATGTGAATTCAATGTTGCAAAATATAAGGTTTTAAAATTTGGAAAACAAAGATGGGATGCAGAATTTATGCTTGGTGAGAATATATTGTTAGAAGTAGAGGAAATAAGAGATCTGGGGGCGATAGTGGATAAGGATCTAAAATTTAGGGGACACATTGGCAAAATTGTGAAGACAACACAAAGGCTTCTGGGAGTGATGCATAGGACACTGACATGTAGAAGTAAGGAGATTCTTGTTCTGTTGTATAAGGCTTTGATTAGGCCACACACAATTGTGCCCAGATTTAGTCACCGGGTTTTCAGAAGGATGAAGAGATGTTGGAAAGGGTTCAAAGGAGACTGACTAAGATAGTTTCTGACCTCTGGAATGTTGAGTATGAGAAAAGATTGAGAAGATGCAACTTGCACAATCTGGTGGCAGGAAGAAGAGGGGAGATATGATAGAGACCTACAAGTTGGTAAGGGGTTGTTATAGGATCAATGCTGGTGAAGTTTTACAGAGAATAGTGGGAGATCAGGGGAGTACCAGAGGTCATCCCTGGAAACTGTATAAAGAGGGTGTGAGTAGGGGAGTGAGAGGCAGGTTTTTTTTATTCAGAGTTGTGAATGATTGGAATGCCTTGCCTGAGAATGTGGTGTCTGCAAAGAGTTTGAATGTGTTTAAAACATGGTATGATGAGCTGTGTGACTTCCCAGATGAGTCTTTGGCTCCATGAGGTCTTGGGGTAGTAATGATAATAATAATAATATGTTACCACCCATCAAGTCCTCGTTCAGATCACACTTCACACATACCCTCCTTCCATCTGCCTTAAAGTATATAAATTATCTACATAATCTAACAAATACATATATCACACCTCACATTTCACAAAATGATTAAAATCAAAATTAAGCTCTTGTAAAACAAGCCCCACCATCTTTCCTTTGCCAGTTACTATACTCTGCTCTTAAGTTTAGTAATTTTGTAAACAAACAAGCCTATACTAGAAACGCTGCAAGTTCACAACTTCTATCAAAACTCTTACACACAAGCACTCTTATTTACAATTAATTAGTCAAAAAAATTATCTGAACCAGGAGCCTTCTTTACACAAACCTTTCAGCAAAATGACACCTGCCGATCCTGGCAATATGATTACTCAAGTTTTGTGGAGATCAAGAGTTTGTCAAAAATATCCAATGAAGGGTAACCATAATGATATTTGGCCTTTGAAATTATGCATATGAATACAGATTGAACAAATGACCTAACTGTTGAGAAGCAGATGGATAAGGAATATGATAGAAACACACAATAAAAGTAAGGGGATTATCAGTATATCTATGTCATTTTGCAGCTCCTGACAGATAGAGTTAAGTTATCCCCGGAAGCTGAGTAAGGGTGCAACTAGAACGCATATCGATTCAAGTTATCATGGTGTGTGTGTGTGTGTGTGTGTGTCATAGTTTCCCCCTTGCCTCAATGAATCCCACAGACTCCCTGTCATAATAATATTATAACAGCTACATACCTGGCACAAATGTTGCTATAATGCATATATGCTGCAACAACAATTCCAGCTCTTCCTCTGTCCCCCTGAAAAATAGGAGATAAACTGTAAACAAAATTCAAAATTTTGAACTTCAACAATTTAAATTGATTAAATACATCAGCACATAAGGATCTGAAAAAAGTAGAGGAAAAAGAGTTGAGTGATATGCTTAAGATGGTGCACAATATTTCAAGACTGAGGAGAGGGTTTCATAACATCAAAGATAAGTTGGACAGATTGAAAAAAACTTCGTAAGTAGCAAGGAGAGAAATTAGAAAATTTTAGAGTACGAAAGCGGAGAAGGTAAAATGGATATAGTTAATGTATGGGAATTCCACAATTAGGGATGTTCTAGGTGAGTGATGAAATCATATTATATGGACATGAAAATTCATGATGTGACTGATATGTGTAAAATACTGTATAATCAAGGAGATAATTATGTTATTATAACATACATCAATGGAGTCACTCTCATCATGAATGTTCTCACTTGGCAATCAACATATCTATCACATAGAATCTTAACTCATTCATGCTCATAGCAGTTTCAGCACATTCTGGTAATACTTTCCAGTCATTCACCATCTCAACGTAAAAAAAAAAATTACTCCTGTTCTCTTCAGCACACCTTTACCATGGTGCTCTGATTATTCCTCCCACACCTTCTAATATGCATAATTCCTTCTATGTCAATCCAGTAAAATCCTCTCATTAACTTAAATGTCACTATCGCATCGCCTCTTTTCTACTTATCCAGAAACTTTATATATATAGATATATTTTTTCTCTCTCAATTTCTCCTCATAATCAAGATTTCAGAGATTTTCCTGATATTGTCTTAGGTGTTGTTGAATATTCATAATAATACTTCACAATAGAAACCCAAGAGAGGAAAAAAACACTTAAACTCATTAATATTTTGCTAGTTTTCTTCCCACTATCATCAGAGTACAATTATAACTGTAACAAGCACACACACACACACACTCAACTAATTGTGGAAAATAATCAAATTGAAATAGTGAAAACAGAACTAATGTCCTTTCATGACATCTTCTATGGGTCGATAACCATAAAGTTAATTTAAAGAAGTCAGACTATCAGGTCTTAAAATGACAGTCTCCCAGATCTTTGGGAGACTATCATTACGCAACCATACTTGTTGGGGTTGAGAAAGTGCTTCACAGGTGATGCTGATTCTAAAATGAGACTCTCAGACTTATAACAACTTCTATGCTTTCCTCTATCTGATCCTATGGGAAGGGACATCCAGAGCATGGTCTGCTGCTGATTCCAGTTCGTCATACAAACGATCGTGGATGCAATTTTTGTGTTCATCAAGGTGGATGTTAACTGACTTACCAGTCAGTCCTAAGTAGGCTAAACTGCAGGCACAAGAAACTTTATATACTCCAGGATGTTCAAGAGGATGCAGATAACTTTTAGGAGAATGTCTGAAAGTATCTAGCTTAATGAAAGATTTGAAAGTGACATTTATTTATTTACCATATGGGAGAAATACAAGAAATTATTGAACAAAACTATACGCTGACTGATAGTTCAGTTAACTAGTTGATAGCACTGTGTGGGAATAAACACAAATTCCTTATATCTCCTGGAAAGAAGTGTATAGGGTAGTCATCAGTTATATGATGCAGAGTCTGCACTGCACATGCACACACACACACAAAAGGGTGACTGTGAAATTCCACACAGATGTAATAAGTGGGAAGAGTGACCTTGTCTTAAATCTGTTTAGCTAACTCCAGAGGTATCGACATAGATCAAATTCTGGTGGTTTGACAGTTGGATCTGTGATCAGGTACTTGTTTGTAGTTATTATTATTATCGACACCTCCAGGGAGTCCAAAGACTCATTGAGGGAAGGCACCTACTCTACAACTCTCCATCTCCACCACAACCTTAACCACATCAACTACACCAATGCCATCTACTATCCACCACCACCAGTAGTATTTTCACAGACAATCACAAACATCCATGCTCATGGCGGGATTCGAACCTGCAGCCTTTTGGCTGGAGAGCGGATACACTAACCACTCACTCGATCAGTCCTGCAAGTGAAAGAGATGCTGCCCAAGCCACATTGACAGCAGCTTAAGTCTTTAAATGATGGGGGACTAGGTGAAATGTTAAAACTGGCAGCCACATGTTGAATACAATTGGTACATTTGGATACAATACTGAAACAATAAATTCCTAACAAAATACCACACAAACATATAAAAGAATAGTCAATTTTAATAATGCAAACTTATTGGCAACACACAATAATATCTTTCCTTGCTACTAAGACTTATCTTTGTTTTTTAACAGCTTGTGGCATGCATTACCACAAGCTGTTCGCACCACCAGCACTCTATCATGAAACATAATTTAACTTTCATGTAATTCTTTTGTTTCATCTCATTAGGATAATTACACACATAAACTAAAAATAAAATAGAAAACAGCCAATAACAGTTAACAACCTTAGTGAAAATATTTAAAATGCACTTTCTTTAACGATGAAAAGTGCATTTGTTATGATGTTGTGTGCTTGTTCATCAATTGCTGCATACTACTAGTAAATACAAGCATGTCCTGATGAATTAGTAAAAATCAAACCTAATGGAATATCATCCCTTGTTTTTTGTTGCAATGAAGATGCTGTTTCATCATTTCAGCTGATTCTTTGAAGCACTCTTGAAAAAAAAAAAAAACCTAGCAAACTAAGCCCCCACACCAGCCATACAATTCATAGAAAGCATCAAAGACATCATAATGGTTTATAGTGATATACTTTTAAGTCTGGACATAGTAAATCTGATCACCAATGTACCAAGAACTGAAACCATACAACTATTTCAAGACCTCTTCCCACCCAGACACAGTGGATCTCTTTAAACACTGCATCAATAAAACATTTTTTTTTCAAATTCCAATTTGAATATTTTGAACAGAAGGAAGGATTAGCAATGGCCTTTCCTCTCCTCTCTCTCCCTTGTTAACAAACCTATTTGTGGAATGGATTGAAAAAAAAAAAAAAAAAGAAAAGAAAAGCTTTTCGCATCATGGAACACAACCTTAAGTTTGGTTTTCAATTGTGTTTACACAACTGATATTTTCATCATCTGGTCTGGTTATATTAACCAATTAGAAGACTGTCACCTACTTCAACTTTACCCTAGAATTAAATTCACCATTGAATTAGAAACAGACAGGTCTTTATTGTTTTTGGATACACTAATTAAGGTAACCAAACAAAACACTAAATTTCTCAGGAAGCTAACAAACATGGGGCGTTAACCTACACACCACATCCCATCACCACCTAGCACAAAAAATAAGCTATATCCATTCCCTGCACAATAGGACTTACACAATTTCCATTAAGATAGAAAAAATGGAGCCAAGAGTTACAATACCTAAGTTCAATCCTACCAACAAATGACTATAACAGAACATTAATAAAAAAATCCTACATCAACCTACAAAACAATCAGATGAATAGGCTTTGGAGGAGCAGTAATTCTCCCATATATACAATCAGTTACAAACAAAATAGCAAGGTTGCTTTGTCAACAAAATATAAAGGTCACCTTCTACCTAATCAACAAGATCTGTAATTACCTGAAACCTCCTACACCTACAGATCCACCACTTAAAAAACCAGGTGTCTACAAGATCAGCTGTAGCTGTGGTTTATGCTACATGGGAGAGACAGGCATGTATGAAGAAGTATGCTGTAACAGAACACTTTAAGGATACTGAGAACAAAAAAACACAAATCAGGACTAGTAGCACATACATCTAAAACAAAACATCAAGTAGTATGGCACCGAACAAAATTGCTTCACACAGATTACTATTTTTTCTCAACAGCATTCAGAGAATCAGCTGAAAATATGAAACATCCCATAAGGTACAACAAAAAACAAGGGAAGATTTTACATTGGGTGTGGTCTTCATTGATTCATCATGACATGCTCATATTTATCAGTAGTATATAGCAATTCATAATTGAGCGCTTGTCATAGCAAATGTATGTTTTCCATTGTTGTGTTCAAATAGTTCATTATGGTTGCTAATTGTTCTTACTTGTTTTTTAGCTTATTCATGCAATTATCTTAATGAAGTGAAACTAACAAATTTCACAAAACTAGTTAAATATTAATATAAATAGTTGCATATTCTATGTGATACTTTATTCTTGTGAATTAATACTGAAAATCATATTCCTAGCATGTTATCTCTCTCCACAGAAGCCTATGCAATGATAATAATAATACATGCTTTTAAATATTAGAATTTGCTTGCCTTTGAATGAATAACTGCTATGTGTTGAGGATCTGAATTCATCCATGTGTCTAGTGACTTGCATATGCTACATAATCTCTCCAAAGGTGGTGCTAGATACTGTGGCCATCCAAATTCTAACACCTAAGGAAAAAAACAAAATAAATGTGTTCATTCAGATATATTTTACACTCTTCAATAAAAATATGTATTCCTTATTTATTTTTAACCATAATTTTAAACACCAAGGGCTGTTTATTTGAGAATTAAGGGCGAGGAGATGTGGCATTTTTCAGTCTCTAACTCCATACGAATTTCAGTCCTGGCAGCAAATGATTTTCTGCTTCAAGCATTCAAAAATGCTTATGAGTTCTGGTTGCTCTTATCTTGTCTTACACTATTCTATGCTTTAAAAAATACTAGCAGTAAAATTAAACATCCACATTATGGGAGGATGAAGTGCAAAATACCAATGTCACACTTTTCCTTAAAGAATCCATACTATCCTCTATAGAGATACATATTCTTGTCTCTTCACCATTTGAAGGGAGATTACTTGCATGAGGACTGATAAAAATGAGCATCAGATGAGGAAAGGATTAATTTTCCAATGAATATTACAGGACTGGGGCTTAAAAAGATTAAGTACAAAAGTGGTCTGAAAAGTTCTCGGCCTAACAATGAAAAAATGAATTTATAATTTCAAAATTATTTTTACTTTTTCAACGTTGTATGAAAGGAGAGAAGGTTAGCACTCCCCTTGATAAGGACGGACTGGCCTCTGGGCCTAATACATATAAGGTTAAGGCACTGCAGCTTACTTCGCGGCACTTAACCAATTTTTTGGAGTGGCGCTGGCATCGCCGTAGCAAGTGGCGGTGAATTTGAGCTGTGCAGAAGAAAGTGATTTTTAATCGGTGAATAGTCAGCTTTTTTCCCAGTTTTTCTAAGTTTTTGAGTGCTAAATTGTTTCTCTGAATACGAGTGTACTTCAGTGGTTGTTTTTTGGAAGTTAGTTGCTGTCACGATATAATATATTTTGGTACCGTCGGAATCGAACGCGTAACGGTGGAAGACAAAACGAAGCTAAGTTACTGTATTTAGCTATATTTCATTTTATTTAATTATATTTAGTACTTAAATGTTCTGATGTTTGTACTTTTTTTCCCTCTTATTTATTAATTGAATAATTATTAAAGATTACGCTACTCGGCAGTAAGGAATGATGGTGGATTCAGCAGCAGTCGCAAGTAGCGTAACGCCAAGTCCTCCGCCATTTAAGAACTCAATTATTAGCAATATCATAAGGGACTTTGTGGCATGCAGTACTTGCGGCATGTATGCGTCTCGGGAATTACATATGTGGCTTGTTAAAGAGAGTGGAGAGCGTATATGCGCAAAATGCAGGCAGTTGGAGGAAATAAGTACATTAGATATATCGATATCCGACTTTGTTGCTCCAGGAACGGGGAATGAATGTAGGAAGGCAAGTAGTATGATAGGAGAGAATGAGAAAATAATAGTTAATGGTGTGGAAGGTGTGAGTGACTGTGGAAGTTTAGGAGATGGTTTTGTTTGGGAGAGTGAATTTAGATTAAGAGTGACTGACCTGCAGAGGGAGATAGATGAGTTGAAAGAGGAGGTGGAATGTCTTGTGAATGAGAGCAGAAGTATGAAAGATAAGATTAGGAGAATGGAAGAGATAAATGCAAGGCGAATCAGAGTAGGAGAGAGAGAGAATTTAGGGAGTATGAGTGAGAGGTATGGGGGTGCTAGAAGAGGAGAGAATGGAAACAGTAGAAGAGAGGGAATGAGAGAGAGGTATGGGAATGCTAGCAGAGGAGAAGATGGAAACAGTAGGAGAGATGGAATGAGAGAGAGGTATGGGAATGCTAGAAGATGAGCGGATGGAAACAGTAGTAGGAGAGACAGAATGAGAGAGGGATATGGAAGTGCTAGAAGTGGAGAAAATGGAAACAGTAGGAGAGAGGGAATGAGAGAGATGTATGGGAGTGCTAGAAGAGGAGAGAATGGAAACAGTAGAAGAGAGAGGTATGGGAATGAAAGAAGAGGAGAGAATGGAAACAATAGGAGTGAGGGAATGGTAAGAGGTATAATGTATGGCGACTCAATGATCCGTGGTGTTCAAGATAGGATGTGTGAGGAGTGTTTGCCAGGAGGAACAATAGAAAGGGTGGCTATGGCAATTAAGAGAGGTGAAAGGGTGGATGAGATGATTGTGATGGTAGGAACGAATGACTTGAGTGGTAATGTAAGTCGGGCAGCGAGAGATATGAGATTTTTGCTTGAGATTGTATGGAAGAAGACAGAGAGAGGAAAAATAGTGTGCGTGTTGCCTAGGTATGATAATGATGAGCTGAGCAGAAGAGCGGTGATATTGAATGGCATAATAGCGAGAATGTGTGACAAGAGAGGACTGGTATACGTGGATGCTTGGAGTGCATTTGAGGAAAGAGAGGAGTTGTATGCGAGAGACCGTTTACATT